>NC_134702.1:243597590-243720090 GCF_043290135.1 Rhipicephalus microplus
GCGCGCCTGGCTCATCGGGTGACGCGTTCCGTGGTGCGCTCAGTAAACACCCTCTTAAAATCTTTCAGACCTCTTCACATCCTCCTCTAACCATTTGCTACGTCACGTCGAGGGGCCAACGAAAAATTGGCAGGTCCCCCGTACAGGGGGAATAGATGATATGCGAAGCACCAATGTGGAAAGTTGATATGTCGCTTTAAAATCACCACAACGTTATGAGGTCGAGGTAAATTATACTGTACACGACTTCCGCGTAATGATTATAATGCTTAGATGTGTCGTTTACCTTTGTAATATATTCACGTCACGTGATGCCAAATTTAGTATATGTGAAACTAGCAACACGGCCGCGAGTGCATCATGAAGGGCCCAATATACTTCAACATAACGTTGAGGCGCGTGCACGCTGGGTACAGCGACGTTATACGTTAGCAAAACATGACAGCTCTATAGTCTGACGCGAGGCGTGACTGGCGCGACCAGTGTGCGTCAGCGTGGCCCGACGGCAACCAGCGCGAAATCAGACATAGTGCAATTCACGCCGACGCCTTAGCCAGACAGCACTGCGTCTGCCTCTTTTCGAGACGGTGGGACACCGGACGCGCTGAAATGCGCATGCGTCAAAGCAACGCAGCCTGGCACACGCCTGCGAGTATATCACAACACCGGCGCCAGGCGTGGCAACGCCTGGGTGACGCGACGAAATGCACGCTGCCGCACACACAGGCTGTGTCCCGTCGAAGTGTATTGGCGCCTTGACTGTGGCATGTAGTCATGTTGTCACATGACCCGCATCTCAAGATTATCATGTTTGCACCAGTAACATACCTTCGTCATTCATTGACGTCTCGTAATACCAAATTCGGCATATGTGCAGCTAGCGAAATGGCCGCGAGTGCATCATGAGTGTGGCTTGTAGTCATGGTGTTACATCACAATGATGGCATGAGCATCATGTTGGGAAGTGTCATTTGCCTATTTCGGTCATTCTCGTCGCGTAATACCGAGTTTGGTACATGTGAAGCTAGGGAAACGACTGCGAGCGCATCCCGAGTGTAGCATGTACTCATGTTGTTACATGACACGCATTTCATGTTTATCATGTTTGCACCAGTATCATACTTTCGTCATCCATTCACGACCCGTAATACCGAATTTGATATAAGTGAAGCTAGCGAAACGGCCGCCAGTGCATTATGAGCGTGGCAGTAGTCATGTTGTTACATGACAGGCATCTCATGATTATCATGTTTGCACCAGTCACATACATTCGTCATTCATTCACGTACTGTAATACCAAATTTGGAATATGTGACGCTCGCGAAATGGCCGCGAGCGCATCATGAGCGTTGCATGCAGTCATGTTGTTACATGACACTCATATCGTGATTTTCATGTTAGTGTCTGTCGCTTGTGTTTACCATGCAATCATTTCATACGATTGATTGATTGATTTGTGGGGTTTAACGTCCCAAAACCACTATATGATTATGAGAGACGCCGTAGTGGAGGGCTCCGGAAATTTCGACCACCTGGGGTTCTTTACCGTGCACCCAAATATGAGTACACGGGCCTACAACATTTCCGCCTTCATCGGAAATGCAGCCGCCACAGCCGGGATTTGATCCCGCGACCTGCGGGTCAGCAGCCGAGTACCTTAGCCACTAGACCACCGTGGCGGGGCTTTCATACGATACCAGTTTTGCGACGTCTTGTGAAGAAAACCACCGCGAGAGCAGCAAGACCATGAAATGTAAATCATGACATTCATGACATACATCTCATGATTGTTTGTTATGACTAGTCCAATATGCTGGTCATACAGTCAAGTTATGTCACGCCAAGTTTCTATCTATTTATCTGTCTATCTATCTATCTATCTATGTATCTATCTATCTATCTATCTATCTATCTATCTATCTGCCTATCTATCTATCCGCCTACGACTTTTAGCTATGCTGGCCGTTTCAATTATGGCATCAATACCAAACTTGGTATGGCATGACATAACTGTATAAAGAAGAAATTGGACTGGTCATAATATCAAAATCATGATATGTATGTCATAATTCTCATGATTTACATTTAATAGTCCTGCAACTTTTCCGGTGGTCTCGTTCTCATGGCATGTTGCAAAACTGGTATGGTATGACATGACTAAGTGGCGAACACAACCGACCGACCCTAACACAAAAATCATAACATGCATGTGATGTAACAACATGACTATATGCCACGCTCATGATGCGCTCGTGGCCGTTCCGATAGCGTCACATATACCAAATTTAGTATTACGGTACTTGAATACATGACAAGGATATGTGAATATTGCTAACATGACAATCTTGAGAGCCTGTCATGTAAAAACATGACTACATGCCACGCTCATGATGCGTTGGCGGCCGCTTCGCTAGCTTCACTTTTACCAAACTCGGTATCAAGGGACGTGAATGGATGACGCAGGTATGATACTGGTGCAAACATGATAAAAATGAGATGCGTGTCATGTAACAACATCACTACATGCTACGCTCATGGTGCGCTCACAGCCGTTTCGCTAGCTGCACATGTACCAAACTTGGTATTACGCGACCACAACGGACGACATAAGTAAATGATACATCCAAACATAATAATCACTACACGCGCGTCATGTAACAACATGACTACATGCCACACTCGTGATGCGCTTGCGGTTGGTTCGCTAGCTTTGCATATGCAAAATTGGTATTGCGTCACGTCAATGGATGACGAAGGTAGGTGACTGGTACAAACATAGTATTTATGAGATGTGTGTCATGTGAAAACATGATTACATGCCACAGTCAAGGCGTCAATGCATTTCGACGTGACGCGGGGCGCGTGCTTGCCGGCGTTCATTTTGTTGCGTCACACCGGCGTCGCAACGCCACGCGTCAGTCCTGCCACATACTCGCATGCGCGGGCCGCACTGCGTTGCTTTGACGCATGCGCGTTTCAGCGCGCCCAGCGTCCCTCTGTCACAAAAAGAGGGAGACGCAGTGTTGTCTGGGTAACGCATCGAATGAAATGCAGCATGTCGCATTTCGCCCTGGTTTACGCCGGTACGCGGCGGCGGACGCTGGTCGCGCTAGTCGCGCCTGGCGTCAGACTATAGAGTGTTCGCGTTTTGCTAACGTTGCGCCGCTGTGCCCAGCCTGCGCGCGCGTCAACGCTAGAACGGAGTATATTGGGCCCTTCATAATGCGCTCGCGGCCGTTTAGCTTGCTTCACATATACGAAATTTGGTGCTGGTGGTGGTGAAAAACGTTTACTGAAACTATTTTCATTTGAGGGAGAGGGATGACCTTAAGGGCCGACCCTTTACAAGCTCTAGGAGGAGTCCCTAGTCCTGGACCCCTGTAGCTTCGGCGGCGGCACGCGCCCTGGCCACGAAGGGCTCTTTGGCCTGCCAAGGCCGAGCAGCCGAGCAGGACAGCGTCCCAGCTCTCTCGGGTAGGTGGTGTAGGGGAAGTGATTGGGGGAACCGCCGGCTTAGAAGAGCATGCCCACACCATGTGAAAAGTATCCGCAAGCGGTTGAGCACAGTGTGGGAATTCTCCGGTGAAAGCCGGATTGAAGTGCTTATGTATAGCAGGGCACAATACTGTGGTGGTGTAAAGGCGCAAGAGCAAGCGCTATTCAGACTTAGTCAGGCCCGGCACTGGGGGCGGAAATCGGAGCCTGTTCGATTTGTACATCGCTGTAATTTCGCAAAAGGAGGTTATCGGATTAGGTTCTGGATCATCAGACAATGAAGTGCGAGGCGGGTCCCGGAAATCAAGCGCGCGGGCTGAGGCATCGGTAGCCTCGTTACCACCTAGCCTTGCAAGAGCTGGAGTCCAGAAGACGAAACGTGTATTCCGGCTGTCCATGTAATCACAGCGCTTAAGGATTTGAGCAGTGCGAATGGTGATGTGACCTCTAACAAGACTCTGACACGCTCTCCACGAATCGGTAATAACAAACAGAGATGCGGGGTCCGCTGCGGCGAGAGCTATGGTGACTTCTTCAGCATGAGTGATGTGCATAGCTCGAAATGTGAGCCCTTGGACAGCCACGTTTTGATGGACTACCGCCGCCGTGTACCACTCCCCATGGTGTGGGCCGGCCGCGTCCGTATAGAAGACTCCAATACGGGACCCATAGCGTCCCTGCAGATCTGTAGCCCACGCTGTTCACCTGCCTTCGTGAGTTCCCCTAGCCATGTTTTGGGGCAGAGGCTGGATAACCAACGCTCTACGCACGCCCTCTGGGATCGTGGTCCACTCCTCTGCATTGTAGGTGTAAAAGATATGGAGGTAGTGTAAGAGACATCTCCCAGCGTGCGACTTGGTAAGCCGCAGGTACTGGTTGTTGAGATGGGCCTCTGAGTTCCCCATACATGTTGGTCGGGTCCAGTTTTGCAAGACGTTGGTTAGACGATAGTTAGAGCGCGAGAACTAAACGACGACGCAGAGACAAGAAGTACACGAAAGACGAGCGCTCGTGTCTTTTGTGTCCTTTTTGTTTCTGTGTCGTCGTTTTGTTCTCGCGCTATAACTATCGTCATGCCATACCAACTAGCCCAAGCTGCCACATTTCTAAGTTGGTTAGACGTCGTGATCTGCAGGTCTAGGGCGCGCTTGTATATTTTTCGGAGAATGCTGTCCAGCGTGTTCTCATGGCATTTGCGCAAACTTAGGTAGGGTGACGAATAAAGAATTTGACTGGTCACAAAAGAGTTGGCGAGGCGTAGAGCATCGCGGCATCTGAGACCCCCTCGCTTGTTCAAGACTCGGCGGACCATGCGGCCCACCTGATCTCTGAGCGTACGTAATTTGCGTATGGTGGTGTTCCGAGATAGGCCGAGATAGGCTTCGTGTTCCGAGATAGGCTTCGTGTTCCGAGATAGGCCCGGTGCGCAGGGAAAGTACGATTTGAGTCGTGTCTTTTGGTTTAGGGTGAAGATGCACGTACTCTGATTTAGTGGGGGAGCATTCGAGGCCACAGCAATGGGCGTAGTCATCCACGACCGATGCTGCTTGCTGCAGGCTGGCCTCAATGCTGTCAAGAGAACCGTGTGTTGCCCACAGCGTGATATAGTCGGCATAAAGAGCGTGCCGTATCCCGGGGATATCTTTCAGCAGTTGGGGGAGATGATCCATGGCGAGATTGAGCTGAAGGGGAGAGACAACCGCTCCCTGTGGTGTTCGTCGAGTAGTAGAAGATACGGACCTTGCTCCTTGTCTTGAATGTGGAGGTACGTCTGCCGTTCCATCAAGAACTGATGGATGTACCTGAAAGCATTACGCCCACAGTCTGTTTGGGACAGATGGGTAAGAATTATTTCGTGGGTAACGTTATCAAAAGTTCCCTTGAGATTCAAGGCGAGGACTACCTTGTCGTCACTGAGATGTTCTACCGGCTCAATAACGTCACGGTGGAGTTGCAGGAGAATGTCCTGAGCAGAGCGATTTGGACGGAAGCCGTACATAGTGTCGGCAAAGGTTCGACGGGCCTCGAGGTAATCGGAAAGCCTATACCTGACAATTGTTTCCATAAGCTTCCCCACACACGAGGTTAAGGAAAAGAGTCGGAGATTTTGGATATTCATTGCCTCGCCCAGTTTGAGAATAAATGTTACCAGGGCCGTTTTCCAATCAATCGGGAGCGGTTCGCACCCCTCCCAAATTCGATTGAAGTAGTCTAGGAGGTGAAGGTATGTCAGGACTGGGAGGTTGGCTAAAAGCTTAACCGTCACTCGATCCCGACCCGGCGATGTTCCTCGCATCATTTTGGACAGGGCCGCCTTCAGATCGTGGAGTTGAAAGCAACGATCCAAGTCTGCGTTCTCTGAGCCTGCATATGAGTACGCCAGTCCGATGGGGTCCCGTCGGCCACAGAGATATGTATCCCCAAGAGCCTGTGCCAATTTATCCGCGTCACCCGCATAGGCGTGGAGCACGCGTTGAAGATGCTTTTGCATTTCTATGCGGTTTTGGGTGGGGTCGAAGAAGACCCTGAAAAAACGCCACGTGTTGCGGTATGACATATGCTTAGCAGCATTGTTACAGCGCTCTACCCAATTGGAGTCAGCGAGCTGGGCCGCGTACCCGGCTGCTTCTTGGGTGAGCGCTGCGATGCGGATTTTGAGCTGACAATTATGCTTCTGTCGGTGCCATTGGTGGACGAGGCTGTGCCGAGCCTCACTGAGATGAAGGAGATGGTTATCTACCGCCGGCGTGGCCTCTGAGCTTAACCGTCTGCTCAGTTTGGCGAAGCGACGTCACAAGGTACTGAGCCCAAGTGGCGTAGCCTTATTGAGCTATGGAAGCCAGAGTCGTGTCCTCTGAACGGAACTTCGTAGAGTCCGATAGTTTCACGTGTTGGTGGGGACGGATAAGGAGATACGTTCAAATGGTAGTGAAGAGAATACAGTGGTCACTGCCGAGACTTTCCTTAGTGTTGAGCCAGTCTGCATGCCTCATATGCTTCGTAAGTGTAAGGTCAGGAAGTGTGTCTCGACACACTGAGTTACAAATGCGGGTTGGGTGTGCAGGGTCGGTTTGGATGGTAAGGCTCAGGGTAGAAATAAGCTCTACCAACTTTCTACCACGCCATTCTTCCTTATGTTAACCCCAGTAGGGACTAGGGGCGTTAAAGTCACCTATAATCACCATCGGTCCCATGCCTGCCACTGCAAGGGCTTTGCTATAACAGCATTATAAGTTACGTTACGGAGTTTGGGCGAACTGTAGATGTTGAGGATGTGAAGGGACGCGCTTTGCTTCATAAGTGGGAGGATAGTCACCATAACATACGAGTAAAGCGGATCGCAGTCGTGATCTACCTGGTTGGCGGTGTAATTTCGATGCACGCAGAGGGCGGTTTGCGCATCCCTTTGATACACGGTATAATTTGTGAGGGCAGCGTGCTCGCGCGGCTCCTGAAGGGCCACTACCGCAGGAAAATGTGGATAGGTTTCTAAATGGAGCCGGAGAGCAGCCCGCTTAGTGCGTGCCTTATATCCCTGGCGATTTTACTGTAGGATTGTAAAAAGATCCGAATTAGCGCGGCCGCGGCGCGATCTAGGGCCGTTGCTCTCCATCGTTGCAGCGTACTCTAGGGGGGGGGGGAGGCTCCACGCGAGCAAAGGGGCTCACTAGGACTCTGCTGCTCGATCCGGTGCTTACTTCAGAGGTCGCAGTCGAACTGTTAGACAGCTCGTCTACGGCAGCCACCTGGGAAAGGGGCCAGGGTGCTTGAGTTAGACACCCGCTTAAGCTTAGACCGGCGGGTGTTAAAAGCAAGTTGGGGCAACTGGGCAACTATCATGCCCGGGATGCGGTCGAAAACGGCTTGAAAGGTGGCAGCCAATCTATCCTCAATGGTGGTCACTGTGTACGCCATCTGGGCCTCTAAGCTTCTAAGACGTGCTCCATCGGTGCGAGCAGCACCACGTTGTCCCCATGTTGAGAGGGGCACAATCCATCGCCTCCAGCGCCTGCCCGGAGGGTGTCGGAGTAGGTAAGAACGAGCGGTTCGCAAGCGCCTTCACTGCCTGCGTTAACGGGGCGACCTGGGCCTGTAACTCGCGGAATTCAATTTGTTCCCAGGTGGGAGCGGTAGGGGTACGCTATTTGGTCGGGGGATCATGGGGGGTGGGAACGGGGAGGCTGCTTCACCCAAGCCGCTCACCTGCGCCAAATTTGGTGGTGCACGACGTTAATGGATGACCAAATATATGACTGGTGCAATCACGATAATCCTGACAAGCGTGTCATGTAAGAACATGCAACATACCACGCTCAAAGCGTGCTCGCGGGTGTTTCGCTAGCTTCACATATACTGAATTGGGTATCACGTGACGATAATAGGGAACGAAAGTAAACGACCCATCCAAACATAATAATAATGACATGGAAGTCATGTATTGCATCATTTGCCTCCATGTGGTAACTTGCTGATTTTTAAGTGACATATCAATCTTTCTTATTCCTGCTTCGCCTATCAATGATTCCCACTGCACATGGGATCTGCGAATTTTTATTTTTCCTCTTCTGACTTCCTTCGTTCTTCAAGGAGATTCATAGGCATACTACTTTCCCGGTTCATCGATATAAAAATTCGAAGTGTCGCATGAAAAAATATCTGCTTGATCGCTATGGTACGCGCAACACTGTGCCGTTTTTTTTTAGAACGTCTTCGTGCTTATACTACAGGTAAATAATTATGAAGGAAAAGCTATTCGCAGGTTATATTTACGCGTAGTGTGTTTCATGCGTAGCAAGTTTACAACAGCCACCTGTTCTCTTTTTTTTGCGCTTGCAGACTTGTGAGCTGCGCTTCCCAGCAGAGGAGTATATAACGGCGCTGTCTCATCAAGATGAACTAACAGGAAGGATATTGTAAGTAGAACGGGAGAAATGCAAGCTGAAGCACAGTGTTGCACCCCCAGTCTATCCAAAGTACTTGTCCTCAGAGACAGCACGTCCTGAATTACCAGCGAGAAAGATCGAAAGAAGGGTAGAAAGGGCTGCTTTGCAAGAAACTCTGAACAGGTCACTTGAGTCTAGAGAACTTGAGGAAAAAAGGAGCAAGGTGTCTTCATATATGGACTTCAGGACGAAGCTATCAGAGATCTGAAATATTAATTTTTGGACATATCATATCAGTAAAGAGTGCGCAAGGCTTTTTCTCATCGAAAGCAAGCTTTCTCCTCACGTTAAATTTTCATTCATGGTTCTCCCGGATCTCTTACTTTCTGTTGTTTTGAACGGAGTGCAACTCCGATCACTTCTTTGTGGTAGCGCTGTGCCAATTGCTCTGCTTGGGGTAGCGCTGTGACATGCATAAGGTTCTGGTAACGAAACTCGTCGTGCAGACTTTCATTGGGAGAATATGCTAAAGACTTATTGCCATGCAGTGGCCAGCGTGGTATCATCACGTCACTGGCATTTTCTTTACTGGAACCACAGACCGACATTGATACATATGAAAATACTGCACGAACACTCTTGCGCTTGATAGTTTTCGCAGCAACCAATGTTGTCCTGGACAACGTCAGCACGCTGAAAAATGGCAGCATCCAACACAATCCGCAGAAGGCTGCAGCACGGAATTCAGCAACACTGAAGAAAAAGTGATGTTTTAACGGAGTAAAGCTTATCTTGTGTCGTGTGGTCTCTTCTTACGAGCGTTAAACTACCTTCAGAATGCTTGAGCTCAAGAAAGCTTCTCAGATACCTGACTTAGTATTTCGCACCCATCACAGACTATTACAACGCAGTCAATGGAAATACCTTAGAAATCTAGGGGGTGTTGGCTCACTGGCGTGATGCATCACGTGATAGGTGACGTGATCTGTGGTGTAAGCGCTCTGCAAGGACCTCGATAGGAAATGTCTGAAAGATACTGACGTCACTAAGTGTCTGGAACTCTTTGAAACGCGCAGAGAGATACGGGAAGGGGCAGACTTGACTTCCCATCTATCGCAGCTCTGCTCCTTATAGCTTGTTTTTGTGTCCTTGTGGCGATGTATTAAACGCTGTTAATTGCTCTAGGCCGTTTCACCTGTATGCTTCCTTGGTGGTCGGGTTCAATGCAAGAGGAGCACACCCTGCTGACGGAGACGATCAAGATTGAGACATGTACGCCACCCAATGGTGCATTAGTGAATAATAACTGGCAGAGTAGCTGCCAGATCGCTTCATAGAACTGCCACTGGCCAATCCTGCAGCCCTTATGACCACGCCTTCTCCTAAGACGCTACGTTGTCACCGCCCTGCCTGGACAGCCAGGCACAGTGCAGCTCTGTGTCATGAGCCCATTTTCGAACAAAAAGAGAATGTTGTTCCAGCCAGAACCAAGCGTCGTACTTCCCCTGGTGCTAACAGCATCCGGTACTAGATTCTGCGCAACCTGGATGTAGCCTCACGACGACACCTGTTGAGGACATTCAATGGCTTTTGGCAGAGCGGCAGCCTACCTGAAGCCTTGGTCACCGCTGTGGGGGTGCCGATCCGGAAACCAGGTCACTCTTGTGCCCTACAGGCCCGTCTACCGGACCTACAGGCCCGCCTCTCTTCAGGCCCATCTCTCTCACCTCTGCTACCTGCATACTTATGGAATCCATAGCACTGCATGCTTAAATGCTATTGCGGGGGCAAAGGAGTTTCTCTCAGAACAGCGGACATGTGCATTAGTTAACAAGAACTAGCAAAGCGGCTGCTTGATCGCTTCACAAAACTGCCGCCAGCCAATCCTGCAGCTTTCGCCACCACGCCTGCTCCCAAGACGCCGCGTTGTTACCACCCTGCTTGGACGGCCAGGCAGATTGCAGGTCTGTCTCAGAAGGCCATTTTGGAACATGAACAAACAGAATGTTGTTCTATCCAGAAGCAAGTGCCGTACTTCCCCTGGTGCCAGCAGCTTCCCATGCTAGATTCTGCGCAACCTGTATGTAGCCTCACGATGGCACCTGTAAAGGACATTCAATGGCATCTGGCAGAGCGGCACCCTACCTGAGGCCTGGCTGACCACTGTGATGGTGCCGATCCGTAAACCAGGCCGCCCTTGTGCCCTAAAGGCCTGCCTCTCTACAGGCCTGTCTCTCTCATTTCTGCTGCCTGCAAGCTCATGAAAGTCATAGCACTGCACGCATAAATTCGATTGCGGTGGCAAAATAGTTTCTCTTAGCACACCAGACAGGCTTGCGGCACCACCGACCCACAGCAGACTCGATCGCCGACGTCCTCTCTACCTCGGGAGGGGCCAGGAGCAACGGTGCAGTGGCCCTCCCTATTATGCTGGATGTGAAGAGCACTTTTGACAGCCAGTGTCCTATAGTCATAAGGAGCGCTTTGAACACACTAGGCTTCGAGGGATGCCTTCGCACGTTCATCAGTGCATTTCTGGCAGGACAGACCCTCCCAGTTAGAGTTTGACGCACGCTCAGCGATCCACGTTCAGTGACAGCTGGCGTTCGTTCCACAAGACTCTGTCCCGAGCCCCTTTTTGTTCAACCTGGTGTTAACGGGGATGCCGTCCGCGATGCCCGTTGACAAGCACAGCCGCATTCAGTGCTCCTTCATGCCAAAGATGTGGCACTGTGGGTTGCGGGGACCAGGTGGAACCTGACGGCCATAAGGCGCTCTCTGCAATGCTCCTTGGGTGTTGTACCTTCTTTTGGACTGACCATGTTGCCCACCAAGATGGAGGCACTGCTTGTACGCTCCGGAGCCTCTGCGCCCAGGGCCATCCGAAGGCTTGTGATAGGTGACCAGCCGATCCCGTAGAGCAATGCAGTGACGTACCTGGGCCTAAGAATCGACCACCACCTTACCTGGACACCAGCTGTTCTACTCGCCGCCTTCAGTACCACCAGCGTCACGTCTGTCGTGACCCTGGTGCTCAGCTGCTCGGCTGACCCTGGTGAAACTGCTCAGCTGGGGTGAATGGGGCATCTCGAGGCTGACCCTCAGGCTGTACGAGGGGGATGCAATGGCGGCGCAAACTTATGCTCTCTCCCTGGTGCACCTGGTGCCACACCACAAGGAGCAGCAGGAGCGGCATCACGTACCGCATGGCAATTCGGCCCTTCATGGGACTTCCCCACCAGTCGCCTGTAACTGCAACGGTGGTGAAGACCTCTGCCAGCCCTGGCCTCTGTCACTCTTGATGCTGCGACAGGTGCCGCATCATCTAGATTTCAATCATAGGACCTCCGAGGTTGCTGCCCTCCTTCGGAGTCTGCGGAGCTGACCAGCGTCATTGATAGCACAGATCAGCGCTCTCTATAAAGAGCTGGTGCCCGAAGCTCCTTGTACTATCCAGCCCCCTCCACCACATCATCAACCTTGATTGGTTGATATGGGGGGTTGAACGTCCCAAAACCACCATATAATTATGGGAGACGCCGTAGGACTCCGGAGGTTTCGACCACCTGGGTTTTTTTAGCGTGCACCTAAATTTGAGCACATGGGCCTACAACATTTTTGCTTCTATCGAGAAAGCATCCGCCGCAGCTGGGATTCGATCCCGTGACCTGCGGGTCAGCAGCAGAGTACCTTAGCCACTAGACCACCACGGCGGGGCCACATCGTCAGCCTCTGGGCGTACAACTATGGCTGGACACCCTCAGCAAAAGCACTGATGTGTGAGCTCAACCACGCAGCGTTGCCGAAACACCAAGACTGGCTTAGGGGGCACCTCTTGTGTTCACGGAAGGGCCGTTCGGCAGAGCTGACGCTTGACCTCGGCTGCCTGCGGCATAGCATCGACTGGAACAATCGTCGGGTGCCGACTTCCCTTCCACGCCAGCTCCACTGCATGCAGCTGAATTGGCTGGCCTTCACATGGCAGCTGACCCCCTCACTGCCACGTTACCCCAGCTGCCCATGGAGATTCTGTGCTACTCTTGGCCAGCCCTACAAGCACTGTTTTAACTAGGCCAAGCAGGCGTTGAAGGCTGTTGCTGCTGGCCAAACTGATTTCCATAAGAGAGAGCAGTGTGCGCCTGTACCTCCCCTGGCTTCCCTCACGCGCTGGGATTGCTAGAAACGAGGAAGCTTACGCCGATGCTAAGGTAGCACACCACTGCGACACGCCAATCACTAAGGCGGTAGCCCCAGTCGGATTACTCGCGGCAACGACTGCGGATGCTCCTACCAACAGCGCACCCACCCTTAAACGCGGGTGGCAAGCGGCAAACCCCACCATCTCTTCAAAAGGCCGGCCTGGACAGATGAGAACAACGGTTGTTGCTTCGCCTAAGTACCGGCAGAGCCTGGCCTGCGGCACAAGTGTGTTCTATGGGTTGCTCTTCATTGCCTGCGTGCAGAATGTGTGGAGATGACGAAACGCCTTAGCATATTGCTTGCTCCTGCCCTGAGCTGGCCACAGAGCATTGCGTGCTGGTCAGCTACTCGGTCTGCTTGCGACAACAGCAGAAGACAAGCCTTTTTTTTCATGTAAACGCAAGCCCTCCGAGCATTCCTCAAGTTCTATGCGTGTGCAGATCTCGCCGCCTTTTAGACAAACGCTTTCACTTCGTTCTGCTGACGGTACTGAAAAGACATTCCCTTCTCATGCGTTTCGCTTTTTCTTTTTTGTCTTCTCTTCCCACAATCTTTACTTCCCATTCCCCCATTCCTAAAGGCGCTGAGGCAGAAAATAGCACCCTTTTTACTCCTATTTTATTAACCTCTTTCTCTCTCTTTCCAAGTTTCCAAGATAGTGCCTGTGGAAGATTTCTCCTGTGCGTGTTTGAACAATGAAAATTGGTATTGTACCCGTTGAATAAAAGCAGACTCCGGGTTTCTGTGTCAAATCAAAGTCTTCTGTCTATCATTGTTCATTAAAGTCTTCGGTCATTGCCCACTAGCCACGATTCGTATGTTCCAGTAGGAAGCACCAATTCATCACTGTGTGCTTTGCACTTCCCCTCGTTTCTCTACTGCACAACGTCACGATGAATGCAAGCGTCAGCGCCACCGCTAGTGTAAGCGTCAGCACCCGCTGCTTCGCATCTACATGGTCTCCTTCCTTTATTTATTTTTAACGACGATAGTCTTTCTTGGGGACTTCCGACGCAAAAACTTTGGTCTGTCTGTCTGTCTGTCTGTCTGTCTGTCTGTCTGTCTGTCTGTCTGTCTGTCTGTCTGTCTGTCTGTCTGTCTGTCTGTCTGTCTGTCTGCCTGCCTGCCTGTACATTAGTCTGTTTGTCACCCTTAAAGCGAACGGGGTACTCTAAACAGCAGCAGCCGATACCCCGAACAGCCGACTCCATCCGCAGCACCCACCAATGTTGCTCAAGTCAATTAAAAAGCAATTATTGCGCATATCTGAGGCACCATAACAACACATATATAGTCAGCTAGTTGCTACTTTTACTAGAAAACACATACATATTAAAAGATTCACATAAAAACAGCACCAACAATGAGGGACAAGAAAAGAAGGAGACAGACAGTGCCACTGTCTGTCTCCTTCTTTTCTTGTTCCTCGTTATTGGCGCTGCATTTTATGTGAATGATGTCGTACCAACTCGCCCAAGACCACGTTAGCTACATAAGAAAAGGCATACTAAGAGCCATAGTGTTTACCATGCTGCGCTCACCATGCAACGCTCGAAGAAAGAAGCGAGTGTTTCCAAGGCTTTGCTAAGACGACACGGTGGGGAAAACTTGTCAGCTTTAAGAAAATAAAGTCTCAAGGCAGGAGAACGCTTCGGCAGGCCAGAAGAGAAAGCTGGCAGAAGTTTATCTTTTCAGGGATAAAATCATATACACAAGAGGCTAAAGTCTGGGACATAGTTGGTGGGGTAGCAGGAAGACAAGTACACTTACTTCCACTGGTAAACACACAGGGTGACAGCCTGGAAGATCAGGTGAACTTCCTCGGTGCACACTACGAGCAGGTGTCTAGCTCGTCACACTACACTGAAGCTTTCCAAAGATACAAAGCAAAGATAGAAAAGCAAAAACTAGAATACAAGTGCAAAAATTACGAGACATATAACCAACCTTTCAACTTAGCGGAGCTACAAACATCACTAAACTCCTGCAGTAATTCTGCCCCAGGCTATGACCGTGTCACGTATGAAATGTTGAAAAAAATGCCGCTCAAAACGCGAAAAGCTTTACTCTCCCTATACAAAGCTATCTGGCTTTCTGGCACCATCCCTGCTTCCTGGAAAGAGGCTATTGTTATCCCTATTTTGAAACAGTGCAAGGACCCTTCCTCAGTTTCGAGTTATAGGCCCATAGCAATTACAAGCTGCCTTCGCAAACTTTTTGAGAAGATGATAAACCGCTGTTTTTTACACTTCTTCGAAACACACAATCTGCTCGACTGATTCCAGTGCGGGTTTCGAGAGGGTAGATCCACCATCGACCATCTGGTGCGCATTGAGGGAAAGATTCGAGACGCTTTCGTCCACAAACAATACTTCCTCTCTGTGTTCCTTGATATCGAGAAGGCATACGACACAACATGGCGTTTTGGCATATTAAGAGACCTGTCTCACTTGGGTATATGCGGTAAAATGCTTTCCATAATCGAGAGTTACTTGTCCAATTGGACATTCCGTGTCTGAGTGGGCAGTATTCTCTCCAGAAGATTTGTCCAAGAAACGGGAGTACCGCAAGGTGGTGTACTTAGTTGTACCCTTTTTATTATCAAAATGAATTCCTCGCACCTGTCCATTCCCCGCAACTTGTTCTATTGCACATATGTCGATGACGTCCAGCTTGGCTTTAAGTCATGCAACCTGGCAATGTGTGAGCGCCAGGTTCAGTTAGGTTTAAACAAGGTCTCCAAATGGGCAGAGGAAAATGGATTACGGCTGAACCCAGAAAAAAGCACGTGTGTCTTGTTCTCCCGAAAGAGAGGCATGCACTCAGAACCTGACATTGAACTGAACAGTCAACGTCTGTGCCCCGCCGCTAAGGTACTCGGCTGCTGACCCGCAAGTCGCGGGTTCAAATCCCGGCTGCGGCGGCTGCATTTCCGATGGAGGCGGAATGGTTGTAGGCCCGTGTGCTCAGATTTGGGTGCACGTGAAAGAACCCCAGGTGGTCGAAATTTCCGGAGCCCTCCACTACGGCGTCTCTAATATTCAAATGGTGGTTTTGGGACGTTAAACCCCACAAATCAATCAGTCAACGTCTGTCTATCAATGCGGAGCATAAATTTTTAGGCTTAATCTTGGACAAGTTGACCTTCGTACCGCACATCAAATATTTAAAAACAAAATGTTTAAAAGTCATGAATGTTATAAAAGTGTTGTCACGTACAACGTGGGGTAGTGACAGGCAATGTCTCATGAACCTGTATGGAAGCCTCATTCGCACCCGCTTAGATTATGGGGCAATTGCTTATCAGTCTGCAACTCAAAGTGCTTTGAAGATGCTGGACCCCGTGTACCGTATGGGCATCCACCTTTCTACGGGTACGTTTCGCACCAGCCCCGTAGAAAGCCTTTACGTTGAGTCAAATGAGTGGTCGCTTCATCTGCAGAGAACTTACATGTCCTTTGTATATTTCTTTAAGGTGAAAGCAAACGAGAAGCACCCCTCATACTCTGCAATTATGATTTGTCGAGCTCCATTCTGCTTCAAAACAGGCCTTCGATGAGGCAGCCCTTCTGAGTTCGCCTAAGGGTCTAGCTGAGGAAACTAGTGTCTCACTGGAACACAGTTAATTGGCTCCTGTAGCATACCCGCCTCCTTGGCAGTGGCAGACAAGGCAGACTATAGACTGCGATGTGTCTTTCCTAGAAGATACAAAACATGCGCCTATTGACCATATCCAAACATACTTCCTGGAACTTCAACCCAAATACACACGTCTTGAGTTATTTACAGATGCCTCCAAGTCTAACACCTATGTGTCCTACGCTGCTGTCGGCCCATCCTTTTCGGATGCTGACCCTCTACATCCAGGCACAAGTATCTTCACAGCGGAAGCTTACGCGATACTTGTGGCGGCTAAACACATCAAGCAATTACAAATACAAAAAGCAGTAATTTATACGGACTCCCTCAGTGTGGTAATGGCTCCTCGCACTTTTTAAAAACAAAAAAAAATTATTTCCTTGTCTCACTTTACTTCATTTTATGCACACTCTACACACTCAAACAAAATGTTGTAGTGTGCTAGGTGCCAGGGCACCGTGAGATTCAAGGCAACGTGAAGGCGGATCAGCTTGCTGCATGCGTCCACGAAAGCACTGCCACTACACACAAATCAATTCGGCCCTTGATCTTAAGCTGTCTCTCAAACGACAGCTCAGGGACTACTGGCAGAGCAAGTGGGATAGGCACACACAAAACAAACTACACATTATTAAGGCACACATTGACCATTGGCTGCCAGTATCAAAATCGTGCCATACAGAGGTAATGGAGTTTATAGAATTCCGCTATCTTGTGGTGCGTGTTACATCGGGCAGACTGGGAGATGCCTAAATGAGCGCCTGCGCGAGCACGCACGCAATGTGCGCACTGGCAATGAGGGTTTTTTAGCTCAGCACGTCAGTAGGTGTGGCTGCCTTGCGCAGTTCGAAAGCACGGTCGTAATGTTCAGGCACAAAGACGATCATACCCGTATGATTGTCGAAGCGGAAAAAATGGCACGGGAACCAGAACACTGCGTCAGCAAACCGTCGTTAGCTCTTTTAGATAAAGAGCTACGGTATCTGGCAAGTGGCGCACATGGTCCTTGAATCTGCTTTTGTCAAACGTTCACGTTTTGTCGATTGTTAAGTGCTAAGTCATCATTTTTTTGTAGATTTTCGTGTTTTCTGTTTCTGTTTCAGTCATATATATGTGGTTTGTGAAAAATAAACCTTCAGTTGATAGTCTGCGCTTGTCCTTGTATCTTCTTGTCGTCCGTGTTTACTACCGCGCAGTTACATACGTCGATCATGAATCACCAACTCGCCCAATCGTCCACCTTGATTGGTAATACTAACGATGCTCAGGATAGGACACACATACACGACACACACACATTTCTTTTGTCCGGTGGCGATCCACCATTGTGAGGCAGATGTGGTAAAACACTAACAGTTCTTCACAATTTAATCCAGTGCAGACACTTAGAAACTCTAAGAAAACAACACTTTCCATTACCCTACCGACAACATATACCTTTACACGCTGCAATGTTCGTCGGTAGGGAACCACTTTTTTGTCATAAATCATTGTTAGCGTTTTTCAAAGAAATTCATAGTTTTATTATCATATACCCGGGCATTCCTTAGCACGACCTCTCCAGAGAGGTTTTCGCTGCGATGGCTACACAACAAAGCACTTGTCTCACGGCCCTTGGACGCAAGGGTATCAACTATTGAGGCGCTTGTGCTAATGCCATACATGTCCTCCATCGTTTTTATTATCATCAACTTTTGTCATCTATTCACACCACATACACCTTTCACGGCATTGCAATGATTTTGTTACTTGTTTTACCCGCCTTACCGCGAGGAATTTTATGGCCCTCAGCCGCTTATCACAATCATTGTCCGTATCTTTAGTAAGATGAACTGGCGCTCTTTGGCCGTGAAATGGCCCTTGCGCCATAAAACATCAAACATCATCATCGAACGACACGGTGGTGGCACCTACCCGTTGCCTTGCGTTCTACACGTTATCACCTCTGAGACAGGCGCGACACACGTCTCGGGGCCACGCGCTTTGTTTTCCAAAAAAAAACTGCCAGATGGCGACATGTCTCTCGCGTGACGTGACTTGAATGGCTCTTTCGCTTCCGCTGCACGCTCGAGGCACTCTAACGCAGAGCCTCCGGAATACTATTCACCAATTTTCTTGCGCAGAGCATCAAATAAATTTTTGTTCACTCTCTCCACAAGCAAGACTGTCGTCTTGCGACGACATTTGCAGATTACATGCAGATACAGGGCGAAGATTTTACTGACGTGAACTCCATATTATGAAGTCGACAATGTAGGCAACAGCTCCTTTAACGCGCTTTATAGAGATCCCCCCTTAGGTGCACGTTCTTGGGTTGACCGGCTATGCTGTTAGCTTTCGTCGGCCTAACCGCAAGAGGAAACGATGACCACGTGGAGTGAACAAATGCTTTGGCAAACCGCTGGCCTGTAACGTCATTTTCTTTATCCGTTATGCACACTATGCTCTCGTTCGGACGTCGTGCAAATGCAGGGCTGGCACGTGCACTGCGGCTGGTGTCCCTTGTCGTAACGTGGCTGTCAGCATTTTAATTGGTTCGCGACGGCTGCTGTGCGTGGAGTACGTAGCATTCAAGCGTTGGCAGTTTCAGGGGCAATATGTAACGAATGTTACTTTGATAGAACTTCGCATAGACAGAACATTAAACACAGTTGGCGTTCACCCAACACAAAGGTGGTCTCACAATTCGCATTAGGTGGTACCTAAATCATCAGTGAAGTTGCGCAATATTTATGATGCCGCTCTGGAAATTCAAAGAGGATTAAACACACAGAGAACTTCATGTTTCATTTTTTTTCGCATAAAAGGGAAGATTGTGAGCATGGCCCCATAAGACAAAGAAGGTCGCTGAGAGCACAAGCGCGGAGCGGTTGACCTACCTGTGCAAATTCGCGAGGAGCGAAGCCATGGCTGGGCCCAGCAAGAAGTTGGAGATACCCCCAAACGCCGAGTTGAAGCATACGGCCACGAGGAGGGTGTTCTTTAACCTCTTGAACGTGCTGTACCGAATTAAAGAAGAGGCACTCGCACACACTCAGTCAGATCGAATTCGCGATACTTTTGTTTCGTGTGTCTTTTGCCACAGTACCGCTGGCGTCTCTAATTCTACTTGCAACCACATGAGGGGGTAAAGAATTCCTGACAACACTTTGGGACATTTTTCTGAATGCGCACGTGCCTAAAAATCAAAATAGTGCATCTTCATATCCTTGCAGACGGGAATTGACAACTTTTGAAGCATAAAATGAAATCGGCACGCACATTTCAGGACTGCCGGGGATCGTTCGGATGGATTTACGTCCTGGAGTAGAATAAACCGTGCTCACGATGGTGGTGGTTATGATGATGATGACGATGACGATGATGATGTTGCAATGGGATCAGCTACTGCTTTAGAGCAAAAACCTTGCTCACAATGCAATCATCGCATTCAGATTGTAGATTTTTTGTTAAACGAATTATCATTAATTTACTAACCTACGTATTAATGTATTTATTTCAACCCAGTACAGCCGTCAAGGGCTATGGCGGGAGCAGATGAAGCAAATACAAAAGAATTGTAGCTGATCTCTCCATCATATAAATCGGTATAACAAGTATGTGAAGTGCATTCACCTAATTGTGCTCTGTCTTACAAGCTGTTTGCCGCACTTTGGAGTCTGCGGGGTGCAAGGTGGTGGTACCCAGGCGCACTGGAAAATAGCACGCTCAATGTGTGTGTATTTGTGTTGGTCTAATAACCACGATAAGTCATTTTGTGCGTGCTCCTATAATTTGAAACCAACTAGAAATGCTTCGTTGTCATTATTTTTACAATCTCTCCTTTCATGTTGTATTTTTTTTACTTTTTGTCAACGTCATCGACTACGTAGCTCCTTGCACGTTGATGTATTATGTTGATAGTATGCCGTAAATATGTTCACTGAATGAGCACTGGCCTAATAGCATTTTCAAAAAAAGCAATGAGATCTTTAATGCATACCGGAAATAAACGCCGGCAAAAAAATGCGGTACGGAGGCAATGAAAATAGGTGGGCCATTCTTATGAGTCATGGCTTGCTCCAGTGTAGTCTATAGCGTCCAGTTCATGCCGTTATAAGAAGGGCAGTTATAAGAAATGTAGCCGAAAGAAAGGAAGATGCTGGGGTAAACTATCCTAGAAACGCTTCGGAATGAGTGCGGAGAAGGAGCCAGCATGAATTTTCTCGTTCAGAGGTCAGCACAACTAACTAAGCTGAGCGAGCAGGTGCTGTACGAGTGAGCGTGTGAGAAAAAAATGGCAGCATATCCACGGAGTGAATGATGGAGAGTGGGACGAAGCATTTTTCCGTCCATTCGTTCTTGCTTCCGTCCGTCCATGCGACGTCTGTGTGACCGTCCATGCATCCATCCGCCCGCTCGTTCATGTGTCTGTTCGTGCGTCTGTCCCTGCGTTCGTTCATGCATCCGCCCCTGCGTCAGTTCATGTGTCCATCCATGCATCTGTCTGTGTGTCCGTTCGTCCATCTATTACACACTCCAAGTACCGCCATCTCGCATCTTTTCACCATATATTCCCCGTATAGGAGCACCCCCATCCAGCGGACATTCCAAGGACTAAACGAGAGCTGGCACACGCACACTTTCTTACGGCTTGCGCTTCGGGTCTACTTCCCACCTTTAACCACCTTGAGTTTATGGTATATACTAGTTCACTGTATTCATGGCGCTGCGGTGAAACGCTCGCTAAACCTTTCTAAAACCAAGGAGGTTACGCCCAGCGAGTGTAACGTAGCAACCTTTTCCTGTCAGATAGTGCTCAATGCCTACCTGCCGATGGCTGCTAATAGGAAATCAGAAACAGGAGAATTCGGCTTTTACTTTCTTACGGCTCGCGCTTCGTACCCACTTCCCATTTTTAACCACCTCGAGTTCATGATATATACTAGTTCATTGTATTCATGGCACTGCGGCTCAACGCTCGCTAAACCTTTCTAAAACTAAGGAGGTTACACTCAGCGAGTATAACGAAGCAACCCTTTCTTGTCAGATTGTGCTCAATGTACCTGGCAATAGCTGCTAATGGGGATCGCAGCCTGTGCGTCAACTAAAAGCGGAATGCTCCTGTCTCTCATTCCCCATTATCAGCCATTGGCATGTACATTGAGCACTATTTTTGTTGTTCAACTACGCACAGAAGAAATCTCCCACCGGCACCACCTTGGTGGTCAAAATGTCAGAACTGTTACACACTACGACTACAAGGGACGAACGGGTTTCGCTACAAGGAGCTTCGCCCCTAAAAAATATTCCATCGACCGCTATAGACAATTTTGCGTGTATGCGAAGCAGCGGACTCTAATGCTTGCACTGCTGGCGATGTTGACGCTGGCGCGCATCCAGCGAAAACCAAATAAAGACGCCTTTGACTGGATTCGGAACGCGCAATCCAGTGTGTACATATAAGAGGAGGCCATTGAGCGGTTGTGCAGCGCGGGCAGACAGTTTTTTTATATGCGAATTCATATCTTAGTGGGGATATGTCAGGCATGCGGCGTCGTCCGCGAAAGTTTCCGCGCTCCAGCAGGTGTTATCTCTCAACTCTCACTCCCTTTTTCATAGCAGCAGCTGTGGGCGCGCGCTTATTCTCACCCATACTAACCGAAGGACGTGGTGCGAGGGAGTGTAGGAGAGGGTACGTGCAGTGCTTCACCACGTCTCCCGCCGGTTGCTCTCTTTCCTCTCTGCACCCAACTCCACCGTCTGCTCGCGCCTGACTCTCGAGCATTCGCTGGCTCTGCCTCTTTGAAGAACATCCAGAAATGTGTGCTGGAGAGGCCAATATGAAACACCAACGCTGAGACTAGAACCCTTGCGCCCCACTCTCCCGTCTACACGTTCCTCACTCCCGTATGTTCACTTTCTGGGCGCCTCTGAAGGCGATGGCAGAAGTCGGTAGAGGCGAATGGCTGACGACAACGGTACCCTCTTTCGGCACATGAAATGCATTCGCATTTCTTCACGAATCCCTTCGAGAAGGTGGGAACACTTTACTCGCAGATGGTGCTTGTGCTGGGCTTGAGAGGCAAGAGATGGGGAGAGGAGCGACCGTTTTGCGAGTGTCTTCCGGGCCCGCCACGAGACGCTAGGACGCGGCAAGAGACGCGAGCATGTGTGCGGAGGGGTGGGGTGCACGGAAGGGCAGCGCCACACAGGCTAGTTAGACAGCTGCTTCGCATCTGAAAATCGCAGCATATCCACCGAGTGAATGACGATAAGTGGGGCGAAGTGTCCATCCGTCCATCCGTTCGTGCATCAATCCTTCCGTGCATGCCTCCATGCGTCCGATCGCGTTAGAGAATGCAGACGGCACGCGGGTAATAACACGGACGAGACGTGAGCCAAAAAAGACGAGCGCAAGCGTCTTCAACACGCACGCCACTCTCCTTCGTCCATGCGCCACCAACGATCCACCACGTACGGTGACTATCAAGAAAACTTATAGAGGCACTCATTCTTCGCGGACTTAGGCACAGCCTGTGCAACAGCCAATCGGAGAGTACCGGTGCAGCACCACCTAGAATATCCTCACTCAACTGCAGTTTCTTACGTACTTCTATGAAGCAGCGCTGCCTAATATGCTTTTCGTGAGATACTGCCTTCTTTTCTTTCTCGTCTCTTCTTCTCTTGGTTACGCGAGATCCATGGCAAAGTTATACACTAAGAATCGCACGCACGAGAAGGTTAGCTTGAATTGCAAGCAAGGGCAAAATACCGCTGCTCCATGGACCGAATAGTCACGTTGTTAGTTTAATCCCGCACGGCAGCGGAGACGTCACATGCACATAGCCGGAGCTATGCTCGCGGAATCCTTGTCATGCCTACTCTGGACTGTTGTGCTTATGCAGCACCCTTATGCTACCAAAAACCACTCGCCCCTTCCACTGTCACATGAAACACATTCGGTTGTGGCCGCTAAACGGAAACACGTGGCTTTTAAGCCAGCAGCCTGCTTTCTTGCCTCGCCAATCCGACTAATGTTGACAAATTTTGCGCTCAATCCTCTCGATCAAAAGCACACAAATATAAAACGGATGGATCTGAATAGCGGCGACATTTTGTCATCCGTGCCGCAAGCGCAGGAGAGCAGATGAAGCGAGGACAGAAAGTTTCAATGGCGCGCACGTCATGAGATGCGCCGTTCACTGCGAAAATTGCTCTTCCGTTCCCTAGTGTGAATCTACCTTAAAACGGCGGGCAGGGTGTTGGCGCAGAAAAAGCGTTGCGGTGCAAAAGGACCACAGCGCAAAAGAAGCTGAACAACATTGACCTGGGTGTGGTGCGAAGGACTGTGCACACTTTCGTTCGCAGAATTGAGGTCCCCACTGCCACCAAGCTTACGCGCCACTACGAAGAGGACAGCAAGCTTTCATCTAAATCGACGGAAAGTATGCACAGAATGTTAAAGACGCCTGGCTTCCTATACAAGAAGCGGTCCTGAAATGCACTCCTCATAGAAGCGTCACATATTGCGAAGTCTCACCACCGCTACTTGCGTCACATTGCGGAATCGCAGTGCCAAAGTAGCCCGATCGTTTGCACCGACTAAACATAGGTCAACGCTGACTGCACGAGTAGACAAGCGCGATTTATTGAAACCACAGATACCATTCTTGAAGGGAGTTGGTCCGGCCTGTCTAAAGGCCTACAAGACCCTAGTGCAGAAGGCGGCCGGCCTATTGTGACCCATCGCAGGAACGAAAATTGCTTTTTATATTGCGCGGGTGAAAAGTTTCGCGCAAAAAAAGCTCAGGGGATAATCACCGTGACCTGAATGGTGACCACAACTAAAAATGATCACTGAGAAAATGCTGCTGCTTCTGTCAACTGGAACTGTCATAGTCATGAATATTACACCTTAAAACTGCGTAAAGCAGGATAAGGTGTTGCGAATTAGCAGTCTCAAAATTAAAATGCACGACTGTCTTTCTCGAAAGGGAGTGCCATATCGTCAGGACATGGTAAAGGCTGAACTCATGAAGCTTATTGACAACACTAAAACCGGTGAAGACTGATACCTAGTGGATTCTATTGCTCCAGCACCAGGCCACTACTTCATGCGCTTGCCTCCCCACCATTTCCAACTGAATCGCATAGAGCTTGCGTGGAGCGACGTTAAGAATTCTGTCGCAAGGAAAACGAGACATTCAACATGGAAGATTTAGAGCTTTTGGCGTTGAAGGGAATTGGAAAGTCAGTGCTCAGAAATAAAAGAGCTACGTGCAGCCCGTCTCCGACGAAGAAAGTTTCATGAATAAACTTGATAACATTGTTGATGACGTTGTTGACAGTATACAGCTAGTCGTGTTGAACCTCGGAGATGACAGAGCCAATAGTAACTGCACAATGTCGATCTTTAGTACGAGCTGTGATAGACCTTACTGGTGCATTTTGCGCGTGTGGTTCTCAGGCGGGCATAACGATCAAAAGCATGCCTGTTTTCTGGGGCGGTAGGCTCAAGTGTAGTACAGTAATGTTATGGGTACATTTTACGCACGTAATTTTCAAGTGTGCATATTGCTCAAAACTGTGCCTCGTGGGCGTAGTTCGTATCGACGAGCTTTGTATATTTATTCCACAGCAGCAGGTATAATAGTAATAATGCTAGAACAACAACAACAACAACAACAACAACAACAACAACAACAACAACAACAACAACAACAACAATAATAATAATAATAATACTAATAATAATAATAACAATAACAAGATGGTTAATTTTATAATAATTATTATTATTATTATTATTATTATTATTATTATTATTATTATTATTATTATTATTATTATTATTATTATTATTATTATTATTATTATTATTATTATTATTATTATTATTATTATTATTACTGTGGTAGTTAGCTAGCAGCGTTTCGCTGTGCCTAAATTACCAATCATGATGCCAGGTAGCAGAATTTTCTTGCCCCTGTCTTATTCCTTTTAGGAAGAGTTTATCTCACGTATTTTTCTTTGCTGTCTTTGTACACAGAGTAATATAGTTTCTTTCTAAAATAACAGGTAAAGTATGATGGTGACGATCAAATAACTATATCACAATCCAGATAGCAGGCAGCGAAGAAGTGCTAATCTGCAGTACAAATTTCTTCTAAGGATTCTGCGGAATGTATGTGTCTCTTTCCGAACCGCACAAATGTAAACTTATGTTGAATTTCAATGGCGAATCGCGAGTGCTGGGCCTGTTTGCAAATGAAGGACGCATATCCGAGTGGGATTGCTCTCGCCAAATCTGCGTTCGGAACGCGCGCAACTCCACGGCAGCTGTTGGTGAGCGGAAATCTAACCAGGGAGCACAAAAGAGTGCGAGGGAGTGTGAAGCGTGTGAAGCACAGAATACGTCACTTGAACGTCTGGTCAAATCCACCGATTTCGGCGGAGCAAGAATTCTCGCTCCACGGAGCAATCCGTGATCTGCGGTTGCTCTCAATCTGCCAGTAGAACACAGAATTCACGCACCCAATCTGCCATTGGAATTTGATTGCTCCGCTCAGAGCAGAAAAACTTTATCTGGATTTTCCATTGGAATTAAATATTGTAATGTGCGATGCTTGTGCGAATGTTAAGAAACTGTGGTATTCTCATGTGTCTCTTTTTATTAGTTTGTGTGGCGACATGACGATGCGCGAAAAACAAGCCTACTAGTACAACAATAAAGACGCATGCCGACCATCTGGCTCAGTTCGTTTCATGCTGATTTTGTGTACATTGTAGAAGAAATTAGTGCTAAATTCTACCTGTTTCTAGCAAAACGTGCATATGGTTGGAGTAACGAAAAACATGCCATCTGCCACCAAAGGGAATGATGAGTCGCATGCGAAGATGCGCGTTGGTAAACTTCAAGTTCCGTTCATTAAGGCACCTTGCCCGATATTAAACCACCCTTGCAAGTGAAGCACACTATGAATTTACTGTTGTTTCTGTTGCTGTTACTCGTCCCGAAATCTTGTTGGAGCACACTACGTTGGTTCACCGCGACGCCATGTCGGAGCACGTGAGTTAATCGTGCGTCTCCACAATATCGTTTTCTGACTACATAAAGTGATTGCTGATAATGTGTAACGTGGAGAGGCTACAGCCCCTTACACAGCCACTTTCCCAGGCCCCAACGCGCTAGCGCGTGAGCACGCTCTGAAAGTATTTGGGCAAGCT
Organism: Rhipicephalus microplus; assembly: GCF_043290135.1. NCBI lineage: Eukaryota > Metazoa > Arthropoda > Arachnida > Ixodida > Ixodidae > Rhipicephalus > Rhipicephalus microplus. The sequence goes on from NC_134702.1 coordinate 243,624,017, forward strand.
GATGCGTATACATAGTAATGGTGACTATGCGACGCACCACCGCATTGAACTCCACCATAAGATGCTCGCGTATAACACCATTTGGCATCAGTGTCACGAGCGGTCTCCATTAGATGAGCTGTCAGTTGCGTCGTTCTTAGCGTCGTACCCAAGCACGCACGCCTTTGGCTGCTCTGTCAGTGACGTCGTCCGTCCCGTCACAGTAGTGTCTTCGAGAATACGCACATCGCTTTGTAATAACCCAAGTTGGTAAGCCACGAATCATACGAACTCCCGAACAGTGAACAACTTTACAAGAGCGTCGACAGTGGAAACGTGAAGGAGCTTGCTTTCGCCTGGCCAATGCAGCAGTCCGGGCACCAAAAAAAATCGCAGCATATCCACGGAGTGAATGATGGAGAGTAGGGCGAAGCATTCGTCTGTCATTTGTTCTTGCTTCCGTCCGTCCATGCGTCCGTCTGTGTGACCGTCCATGCGTCCATCCGCCCGTCTGTGCGTGCGTCTGTTCGTGCGTCCGTCCCTGCGTCCATTCATGCGTCCATTCATGCATCTGTCTGTGTGTCCGTTCGTCCATCTATTCAACACTCCAAGTACCACCATCTCGCATCTTTTCATCATATATTCCCCTATAGAAGCACCGCCATCCAGCGAACATTACAAGGACTAAATAAGAGGTGGCACATGCACACTTTCTTACGGCTTGCGCTTTGGGTATACTTCCCACTTTTAACCACCTCGAGTTGATGGTATATACTAGTTCACTGTATTCATGGCACTACGGCTCAATGCTCGCTAAAGCTTTCCAAAACCAAGGAGGTTACACCCAGCGAGTATAACGTAGCAACCTTTTCTTGTCAGATAGTGCTCAATGTACATGCCAATGGCTGCTAATGGGGAATGAGAGACAGGAGAATTCGGCTTTTAGTGAACGAGCACGCCGCGAACTTCTCATTGTTTAACAAAGCACAGGAGAAATCTCCCACCATCACCACCTTGCAGATCCAAATGTAACATTTGTTACACACTACGACTACGACTACGAAGGACGAACGGGTGGTGCTTTAAGGAGCTTCGCCATTAAAATCTGGGGAGGCCGAGCGTAGCGAAGATCCGCAGCCTTCAAAGCCACCCTAAATCATGAACGGGAATGCAAACAGCGCTGAAGAGCGGATCCTGCGAACTACGCCACCGAATTAGCTCGTGACGTGAAACGTTTGCAACAACGGTCAGCCGAACAAGTGACCTTGCGGGCACAACAGCATTACGGAAGCACGTTCGCCGGTGCTAATGCCAGAAAGTGAAAGCAACAATGCGGAATAATGTGCATTCTAAGATCAAGCCAAACTTTCCCCAAAAACCCGAAAGGTGCCACCATCGTTGCTACCGTACAACCCAGCAGTGTGCTTGGCAACGTGCTCGTGTGGTGTAGGTCATACTGAACGCGATGGCACGGGTAACGTGTAAAGCGCCTATGGTTAAAAAATATACCGCTCACGTATGCGGCCGACCATCCGTGCATCAATTTGTGTATCCGTCCGTCCGTGTGCGCATCCGCCCGTTTATCCATCACTCTGTAAATTACAAAGAGTGTTTGGTGAACATCTGTGGGGAATGAATAGGTTCGGCCAGAATGTAACACGATGCGCATTGGCACGTCTCCCTTCTTGCATGATTGGACACGCTGGAGTTCAGCGATGCTACGCAAGCAGAGCGAGAGCGCTGTAACATCCAGCGCCCCGTGAATGTACAGTCCTACGCGAGGCATGTCCGACGCAACCGGTGTCCGTTGGCGCGCGCCGGCTATCATCTGGCGCTGCAATAATCTTTTATTAGGCGTGTCATAAACGTCTCATAATCGTAAAAGCAGCTGCGCTCCACATTCCAATCAGCATTCACTTCGTGAACCACTGCGAATTTTTCAGGGGCGAAGCTCCTTATACCGGCACCTGTTCGTCCTTCGTAGCCGTTGTAGTGTGTATCAAGTCTAACATTTTGACCTCCAAGGTGGTGCCGGTGAGATATGTCTTCTGTGCGTTGTTGAACAATAGAAGATATTGCTCAACGTACATGCCAATGGTTGCTAAGGGGGAATGAGAGACAGGAGCATTCGGCTTTTAGTGAACGCGCACGCTGCGATCCCCATTAGCAGCCATTGGCATGTACATTGAACACTATCTGACAGGAAAGGGTTGCTACGTTATACTCGGTGGGTGTAACCTCCTTAGTTTTAGAAAGGTTTAGCGAGCGTTGAGCCGCAGTGCCATGAATACAATGAACTAGTATATACCATGAACCCGAGGTGGTTAAAGGTGAGGAGTAGATATGAAGCGCAAGCCGTGAGAAAGTAAAAGCCGAATTCTCCTGTCTCTCATTTCCCATTAGCAGTCTTGGCATGTACATTGAGCACTATCTGACAGGAAAAGGTTGCTACGTTATACTCGCTGGCCGTAACCTCCTCAGTTTTAGAAAGGTTTAGCGAGCGTTGCGCCGCAGTGCCATGAATGCAGTGAACTAGTATATACCAAGAACTCAAGGTGGTTAAAGGTGGGAAGTATACCCGAAGCGCAAGCCGTAAGAAAGTGTGCGTGTGCCAGCTCTCGTTTAGTCCTTGGAATGTCCGCTGGATGGCGGTGCTTCTATATGGGGAATATATGATGAAAACATGCGAGATCGCGGTACTTGGAGTGTTGAATAGATGGATGAACGGACACACAGACAGATAGATGCATGGATGGACGCATGAACGGACGCAGGGACGGATGCATGGACGAACGCAGGGATGGACGAACGAACAGATGCGCGCACGGACGGGCGGATGGACGCATGGAGGGTCACACAGACGGACGCATGGACAGACGGAAGCAAGAACGAATGGACGGATGGATGCTTCGCCCTACTCTCCATCATTTATTCCGTGGATATGCTGCTATTTTCTTTCGCTGCCATCGAGATGGTTTAACCATGATCTCCGACATTGTTCACCGGTGAGCAATCTGGAACGCCATGTTTTAACTACGTTGTGGAGGAATCGTTCTTTATCGGCGACAGAAAGTCTATGCAGCATTATTTCTCATCATCGCTCACAGACGGCGGCACTGGCTCACTCCACGAACGCAAGAAACCGTGCAAGAGAGAATTAGTGAAAGATATAGGGCGCTTTTCTACAGAATCTTTAGTATACTTCGATAGCTCAGATGGCAGAGCACCGGGCGTACACCATCGCGGACCGAAGAGTTAGAATCGCGGCGGGGAAGAGTTTGTAGCGTAAGCTACACCTGTCGAGGTTGAGCCGTTTCGCTCGGCTTACAATGAGCAGTCCTGCACAAACATGAACAACAGTGACGTCACACTCCGCACAGCTGTCGTGCCGGCGAAGGCCTGGAAGCTCCTTCAGTGATGCTTTACTAGAGGGTGGACGGTTTACTCGATTGGGATCTCTCGCTCGCTAGTCCATCCATCTATCCGCGGTTCGTCCGTCCGTAGCTCGCGCTGCGTATATCCTAGCATAGATGAGCTAAGCCACTGCTAAATTCGTGTTTCTGATTTGGCAGCACCATTCAATCAACGTCATATTCGAGACAGATATACGTCACTGAAGTATTGGTGGACCCCAGCAAGAAATACTTGCGTGTTAAAATTGTTAAACACAAATGCACTGCACATGAATCTCAAAAGTTACTAACGTAACAAAAGCATTCAGGAATCCATAAATACCTAAAATAGTCAGAAAAAGCACTCCATAGAATATTCGTGTCAACAAACATTCTGCATTCACATGCATACAGTATTAGCGGTATCGCATTACAAGTAAAACCGTTACCGGTACGCCATTACTTCGGTAACATAGTACTGTACACGTTGAAATTTCCGAACTCTAATGGGTAACAGATTTACGGTACTATTTTCTATAACACGCTATTCATGTTACATGTTAATTTTCATCTTCCGTGTGTAATTTTCCCTAGGCTGACTGAGATGAATTATTTTGATGCAGTGTCAGCCAGCTGTTACCCTGCCAGAATGGACAAATATATGCGATTAAAATTGCTTTTGTTTGTGGAAATCGCAGGTACACATTTCTTCACAGACGCAGACTCAATGTGGAAATGGATGAGCTGTCTTCACACAAGGCTTGGAGAAAGCCACGAAATCCACCATAAACTTCACACGCACGCTTTTCGTGGAAGTGGATTGCAGCAGGCGGACTGCTGGTACCCGGTCTTACCGTGCACAAAAGACAGCCTGTCTGAAGGGAAAGTGCATGAGCCGGTTTGCTCTATACCACGTAGTCGTTGTGCCGCGCCGTTATTGGGGGAAGGAAAGAACTTCCACGGAGTGAACATAAAAAGTTACTCCATATACCGCTAAAGAGAAGCATAATAACAACAATAAAGAGTGGAACAGCTTTAGTGACGAATTGATTAGTATAACGAAAAGGTTATTCGAGCGTGAAAACTTGACACGATCGCTCACACACGCACACACCCATGCGTCAAACACACAGCGCTCACTTCCAACTGATTTATTCATAGCTCGAAGGCTTGAATATATACAGGACACATTGTGCGCACACACACCAAAGAAGGCCTACAGCATACATTATCAAAACGTACAGTTAATCAATGTCATAGCCTTAGAGCGATAAACTGAAGATAGCTTGGTAACAACCAAATTGAAGGGGCGCTTACACAGTGATCTTTATTTTTTAAATGAAAAAAGCCTCTAACACTTCGCGTGCAGTTTTACTTGCGCTTCTGCCCAGAATCTTCGTTTCAGAAAAACGTGCGTCACAACCACACGAGATTACATGCGCAACCAGGTGCGCATACTTGTCATCTCTTTTCGTTAATTTTTGGGCGTGTTCCCTTAATTGGTCATTATTACACCGTTCGGTTTGGCCAATGTTCACTTTTCCGCCGGATAAGGGTATGGAATACACAACCCCCATGGAACACTTAACAATGCCCTCTCATGTTTCTTCTGACAGCTGCGCTTCTTTTTATCGCACGCACTTTGGCACAGTCTTCCAATTTTTTCTGGTGCGGAAAACACCATCGGTACGCCATGCCTGGCCGCGACTTTCTTAAGGTTGTGCGAGACCTTATGGATATATGGCACAACTTGTGGCCTAATCCTTAAGGGCTGGGCAGCAGTCATTGCTTCCCGGGTTCCACGTTTAAACTTCTGCAGAAGTGATTCAGCAACGGCCGTGATGAGCGATCGAGGGAACCCAGCAGCCTCTAGTCGGCTCACCTCATTAAGAAAACTAAGGTTCACGTTGTATGGCACGACCTTTTTAGCGCTGATTCTAAGCAAAGAGACGCAACGCCCCTCTTTACAATCTTTGAGTGGGCAGAATCGTACGGCAATAGCTGCTTCTCAACGCGAGGATGATAAGACCAGCAAAGATGCTCATCGTTCCACGTGAGGCTTAAGTCTAAAAACTGCAGACAAGCTTTATGAGGCAATTCGACAGTAATGGAAAGCCCTCGTCCTAGTCTTATAAAAACGTTTAAAATAAAATCAGGGGATGTAAGGTCACCCTGTTTCTCTAAAGGAATTAAAAAATCGTCAACGTACCTAAAAACCTTTAAAACCTCCCCACCCCCCTTTAAAAGCATTGTCCAAGTCTCTATCTACATCCGCTAAAAAAATATCGCAAAGGACCGGTGCGACACAGGAACCAATGCAGATTTCTTGCCGCTGAAGAAAGGGCTTTTCGTCAAACATAATAAAAGTTGCATTAAGATAAAGATAGAAAATTGTCTACATTAACGCCCGCGTCATTGATAAAATCGACGTCACCATTCTCTTTTATGCAGGATTTTACAAAGGCTAGAAGCTTGTCATGCGGCAGGGAATAATACAGATCTACAACATCCACTGAAAAGGCGTTGCCTGTGGTAAAGCGAGACCGCAAAAAGTCGCACACATCACTTGAGCCCTTCGTACGGAAAGGGTCATTCACCACAAGGTTCTTTAGCTTGCTCTGAAGAAATCTGCTAACGTTAATCTGCCAAGACCCTCCTTCACTAACAATAGTGTGAAAAGGTACATCCGGTTTGTGTCACTTGGCCGAGAAAAAAACGTCCAGGTTGCTCTCTTTGCTGTTCTTTATGTCCTTAGCTAACATTGTAAGCCCAGCATTCTTGCAAAAATCAGCGAACTTAGACCTCACTCGAGTCGCTCCCAACTTAACTGGGGGGAAGTTCTTCTTGATAGCCGCTAAAGCCTTTTCTTTGTAAGCTCTCTCAGGCATGACCACAAAGCAACCTTCTTTGTCGGCTAGCATTAACGTTGATTTATGGTTTTCAAAGAACGACACGATGTTATTCAAGCCTTTAACTTCAGGTCTATCTTGATTCTGTAGTGCAGATTTCAATAAACAGTTCATAACATCTTGCAGGCATCTGTCCCGGTCTTGGTTGGCCTTCTCAGACAAGTCCCTGCTTAGTCCGACAAGTTCACGGGCAGAAATGTGAGGCGGGACGGCAAACTTTGGTCCCTTCCGAAGCCATCTCTCGATTTCTGCCAGAAGGTATGCGTCCTGTAGCACCACAATGCGCTTTTGTTCTTCCCTTCTTTGCTTGTCAAACACCTTGAGCAGTGGGTTCAGGACCTGCTTCCACCTCACTTCCGTGAGTGCGCCCAGTTGCTGCCTCAGCCATCGAAGGGGTTGAGCAGCCTGCCATTGCGGAAGAAGACTGTAGTGGACCACGCGGAGCCAGTCATGAAACAAACGCACCTGACGCCAAAGTTCCACCTTGAGAATCTTGCAGACTCTTTTGATATGTCTCCAGGATGGTTGAACACCTCCGAATAAGGCACAAACTTTCTCAGGAGGGAAACCCTTGCGTATGCGGAAGGCACACTTCCTTGCTTGGCATGTGGCCTCGATGATGTTGCCCACAAGTCCATGAATAATTGACACAAGGTCTAACGAGTTAAAAGAGAGGCCCACTGTACGAGAAATGTATTCTAAGAGAACTTGTTGTTGGGCTAGTTGGTAGAGCATTTCGAAAAGCTTATTAGTATAACAAATAATGATTTATTTTTTCTATGCTGTTAAATTCTTCCAGAATTATGTATGTTCTGTGTGTATGAAAATGTATTTGTGATTCATTATTAGGTTCTGAAAAATTTGACAGTGTTTTTATGTGCGTTTATGTATTTTGCTACAAATTCATTTGTAGTGATAGTTTTTAACCCCCCCCCCCTACGTAAAGCCTATATGGCGATGTACGTACTCTGTAAATAAATAAATAAATAAATAAATAAATAAATAAATAATAATAACCACCACAAGATCATGAAAGACGCCATAGTAGAGGGCTCCGCAAATTTCGACGACCTGTGGTTCATTCACGTGCACCCAAATCTGAACATACTGGTGCACAGCGTTTTCGCCTCCGTCGAAATTGCAGCTGCTGCAGCAAAGATTTGATCACGCGACATGCAGGCCAGCAGCCTGGCACCTTAACCACTATACCTCTGTGGCGGTGCAAAAGAAACCATGAGTAGATGTGAAGTATTGAACGCTAACGCTTACATCGGCAGTGGCGTTGACACTGGCTTTCATTGCGGCGTGCGCAGGAGAGACAGCGGGGGAGGCGCAAGGCACGCAGTGATGGATCAGTATTTCCTACTAGAGCATTCTAATCGCTCCTAACGGAGAATGAAAGAAGGTACAGTCCAATAGGACACAGAAATCTGCAGTCTGCTTTCAGTTAACGTGCACTCAGCGAATATTTATTATTAAACGACGCACAATACACATCTTCCACCGGTGCTACCCTTGAGGTCCAGATTCAGTGCTTATAATAACGGAGAGGCCAGTCAGCGGTTCTGCAGAGTTAGCTGTAGGTTTTTCCCATCAACAACATCGCTGGAAGACGCTGCCTGAGTAGACGTGGCGAGGCAAGATAGGGGGGAGCATAGGAAGAAGAGAGAGACAAGGAAGGGGATTTGCATGCACAATTGGGACGTGAACGGCGCGAGGAGCAAGGCCTACACTCTGTTTCAGAAGTTTCCTTTAGCGCTTTTGAGGCTACAGGCCCTTCAGCCAATAGGAAGGGTGCTTAGAACCTTAACATGTATTCATTCGCGCCCTGTCGTCTGCTCACCGTATTCATGGCGTTTGCTCAAGGAATTGCAGTTATTATGGCTAGTGTAATAATTTAATAATACAGTGAAGCTATTAAACTGCTGAGGAAGCGTGAATTGGTTGCTCTGCTGAAGGTCGGTAGAATATCATACCGGTGAGTAACTCCCCTTTGTGACTGTTTCCCTCTGACGCTGTTCATGGTGACGCATTGCTTCGCTTCTCCATCTGCAACGCATTTTTCTCTCTTTTTTTGTATCAACAGAAAGAGGATTCGACGCACAGGAAGTGCTGAGTGAGGTTGCATGTCCGATATTTGAAGATACAGCGCTCTTGGTGTGATGACGCAGTACAAACACTGCCTCGGCGTGTTAGGCTTAGTAGGTGTGGCTAAGAAAGCAGCATATTTCGCTAATTTCAACAAAACGTACCTGACACTTTAGTGCCAAAGTGAGATAAAACAAATTAATCGCTGATTTAACCAATTGTTTACTGTTCCAGTGCAATGGGCTTGTAGCAAGAGGACGTCCAAATCGAAGCGGATAGTCACTTCCGCTTGGGTGCTGCCATGTTGGCTTGTAAACATAGTTATGCGCGGCAAGCATAGAGTTTTTCACACTCATATCTAGAGGGAAATCTGGCGCCAGTGAGCTGCTGAATGCAAGGTAATGATGGGATGTGTGAGCTTTGAACTTAACTCGGTTTTGTATACCTCGAAAGCGCGTCTCGCTTCACGTTAAAATTATGGGTTTCTTACTGAAAGAGCACGTGATAAGCTATTTATTTTTGTCATTGCACAAAACTACGTTTTATTTAAAACTAGAACCTTCCGCATTGATATACAATTTCACAAAGCGTAAGAAGTAACCAGAGGCTGCTAAACTTGGCAGGGAGACGACAAAGCCAGCGTTCCCTCCGCCGCTTTTATGTCGTCTGTTTCTTTTCTTCACCGTTTGGTTGTGCCGTCAAGGTGAGTTGACTTTTATTTTATATTATAACATGAGTGAATGAGATCCCCTTTAAACGTTTTGTTTTAGAGAAGCCTTATTTACGCAGTCGTCTTTGTTTTTGAGCTGAAGACTCACTGGACACTAGCCGACACAAGCGTCGCAGACACATATACCGTTATTCCCAGCGCTCCAACATCTCTTGAGAAATTCGCATTGACGGTGGCGCCACACTTCCCTCTAGGTGTTTGTGAGAATTCCATGGCAGGAACTAACACAAATAAATAATTGCGTAGATAATACATCTCAAGAAGAAGAAACATGTCATGTATCAATGTGGCGTAAAGTATATCAAAGAAACGCAGGTTCTAGCGGACCCAGTCAATTTTAAGGCACTTTGGGACTACGTTTCGCTGCCTAAGAGTGTGGCTTTCTTACACCCCGTAGCTTTGCCAGTACTGAACCGAAGTGGTGAAACAGAGTAAAAGAAAGAACCGCCTGAAAGGGCACGCATGCACAATTAGGGGCCGCACAACAGATTCAGCTCGACCATAAGAAGCTTCGCATGTAAAAACGACAACCGCAAGTTCCAGTAAAACAGGAGTCCACTCGCTGAGCACATCAGGTTCACAGCATCCACATAAAATCAGACAGGTTCCACGTCTACGACTTATAGACCAATTACTGAAAGCGGCTTTTTGTAGAATTCTGCAGTATTTAAAAGACAGCCGATGACTAAAACAAGTCTACAGGTGTGCTTTCGATCTAAAGTCTGCCTTAACAGAAGTTTGCGCATCATGAAGGGTAAGATGACATTATGAAAAGGAAGGTTCTTAAGGTTTTAAGAAAAGCCTTAGAAAGTGCGAGTGGGATGCGAAACGTCGATTTTTTTCTTGCTGTGTAGTTTTTTACTCGCTGTTACGATATCCATCCCACAGTTTTTACTAAGATCTATCAATACCGCAGTCACACGGACACTACGGCTAACCACAGAAATCTCTGTTGGGAATTTGGGCCACTCTCCACAAAAAGGCCTTCTGAACTACCCATTAGCCCACTCCAAAACAATGAAGTATGGAATAGCCACTGTACGCTTGAAGGTAGCTGTCTAGAAGATAGGCCGTCATGAAATTAAGAAAAGCATTTTCTGAAAAGTAGGTCGGTCTGTGTGCGCTGGTTTCTGGAACATCTAGAAATCCGAGCGTGTGAAAAGATAAACCACTGAATTCTCAAGGGAACAGCGAAAACATAAACAAAAAATGAAAAAATACAAAAAATAGCTGTAGCATCATGTGTGCATAAAATGTTGCAGGGGTGGAAAAATGAGGCGGGCCAATTCAGTGTGAAGGCAGTTTTGTGAATGCCCAACACGCTGAAATGAATATGTAAGAGGAAGATAGCTAAACTTCATTAGTTTCTGGCAGATTGCTGGGCTGGGTTCCCACCTAGAAGCTAACCCAGAGACCGTGTCTCCCGGCCGCTTTCTTGGCCTGGTGGATCGCCCAGAGTTGATTGTCCAGGTCCCAACTGAGCAGCGCAGTCCGGGAACATGCTCGAAGGTCCTTATTGGAGGCGGAGACCTCAGAATTTCTGATTTACGCTGGGCATTCCCATTAGACATGGTCAAGAGTGGCTCTGGTGGTACAGTACTGGCAGAGATTATAACTATAGTCGTCGGGATGATCGCGGTGCATGATGACGGGGTTGGTGTATGTGCGTGTTTGAAGGTTCCGCCATTAGCCATAATATCTAGGCCGGTATCTTCCAACGGGATATCATGTATCACTGCTTTGGACATACGTACAGTCTGGTGCTGCTTCGTATGCACTGGATCGTACGTCTTGTTGCCGAGCACAATCGGAGAAATTTGCTGGTATATCAGCATGTGCCTTGATGGGTATCAGCATGATGGGTATCAGCATGTGCCTTGATGGTGTCATCACAACAATGTTGTTTTGCTGGAAATTGAGGCTTTTGGTGTCCTCTTTTTGGGCTTCTCTCGGAATTATCGTGGCGTGGTAAATGCTAGTCGCAAGCCGGGTGGCTCCATAATCAGTGACCCGAATGCCACCTCTTTGTCGGAGGGTGATCTTGTAGTCGCCTAGGGGCAGTGGAGGCACGTGACTTATTCTCCGTAATTTTCCGTGTCTCTTCTTTTTTCTTCTTTCAAGTTTGTGCCAACGATGTCTGGCACAGTAATCTTGTTAAATGACGCAAGCGTTGCTCACGATGTTTCTTGTTGTTATTCACTCATTGATAACCCACATAGGGTTCGATTGATTGCCCATGGACCGACTTACTTGAATATATGGTGCTCCATCCTGCGCTTCAAGTTCTTCACGGGAAATGAGTTTTCCGTACCCAGGAACCTCCATTTTCTCAGAAAGTCGTAAGCGTGAAATGCGCCGACCGCCGCTTCTTGGTGTCCGCAGAGCTAGATCGAACTAGGCAGCAGCGTTCGTGGCAGCTGCGCTGTTGGTGGCTTAGCAGGCATTAGACGTAGCTCTCCCGCCAGCGGGGTTGACGAGAATACTGCAGTGAAAGGGGCTGATAAGCGTCCACGATGGAAGACGTGCCTTACCTCTGCTCCTTCTTTTCTGGTCAGTGGGACTAGTCTTTTCTATTGATAGACTACGGTTCGTCATCGCAGAAGCGAATCCCAGCTACACGGTGAAGCTGCGTCGCACAGACAGTGTTTTTGAAGAACCTTTTCTCATTTCCTCTGTGTTTTGTGAGCTTACCACTTTAAGCCTAGTGAGCAGCTTCGGACTGGCCTAGGGCACAGCTGCTGGCGGCCGCGTTCGCACCACGTCCGCGTGGCTGCGCCGTGATTGGCGAACATGTTACGTTCGGCGCGTTCAGCTCCTAATGTCAAAACGCCTACTATGACGACGACCACGACATGCACAAGCGTTCCTGTGAACTCAAGCGATTTTACAACGCTATTTGACTAAAACGAGACAATGAATGCAACACAGTCCACGCTGTCATCAGAATCGTCTACCGGACCTCTTGTAAACGACATTGCCGCGGGCTCTTCTACCGGCACCACTAAAGCTCCCGACGACAGGGTACAAAAGAAGAACGCGATGCATACCGACTCCAAGTGTCACCGAACAGACTGCACGCCGAATAGGTGAGTCGGCCCCGCTATACTGTTTTGATCAGGCCGCTAAAAAAAGTGCATGTGACAGACATTCTGAAACAAGCACTTACAGACGCCATGGAGCAAAGTGCTCCGTCAACTTTTATTTCAGAAATGTCCATTCTCCGCTTTGGCATAACCAGACTGCATACAGATCACACTTCGTCACGAAGGTCATTTTCACAAACTTTTCACACTCTCGCGCTTAGTGTCAACAGTCAATGGTAGCGGTCGAGTAATTGATGTTGACACGTCAACTCTTCAGCCACACGCTGCCAGCAGCTCTCGTGGGGTAATAAAGATCCAAGCTGGCCTAACAATCGAATGCATCAAAGCGCAGCTGCACTGTGAACAGGCAACAATCACTGATGTGCGCATGCTCGGGAAAACACAGCTGCTGCGTTTGACGTTTGATATGGACTCAACTCCCATGATGATGACGATGATGATGTTGATAATAATGACGACGATGTGTGGGGTTTAACATTTCAAAACTACCATAAGATTATGATACGCCATAGTGGAGGGCTCCAGAAATTTCGACCACTTGCGGTTCTTTATCGTGCACCCAAAACTGAGCCCACGGGCCTACAGGACTCCATACCGAAACACTCGGTGTTTGAATATAAAGTCATCCGTGTTCACGAATATCGTTTGGGCCATGTTTCCAAATACTGCTCTTTCCCACCAGTATGCCGGGACTGTGGCGAAGCACCGAATGAAGTCGACCCAAACTATAAGCAGTTTCTTCATTGCGTGGCTTGTGTAGCGTCCACACGCGTTTCACTCTGCCCTAATTGTTCTGAATGAAATATATCTGAGTCAGCATTTCCTTGCAACACTAACGATTCATCTCCTACATCTGCCACACAGCTTACACCTCCAACGCCTCGAAAAGTAACCTGAGCTCAAACAGCCACTTCTTTCGATCTGACTCTGCTTATCAACAGCCTTCGTCAAGATGTACAGAAATTACGGCGGGAAAAATCAGAGACTTGGCAATTTGTTGTTAGACAAAAAGAAAGGGAATTACTCCCTAATGTCAAGCCGCAGTCGGCTTCGAAATAAAAGAAATAACCGCTCTCCGACACGTCGTTTTAAACCCGTCACGGACAACAATTCCGCCTCCTCGTACATTATTGGGCTCCTGTGACAGGAACGGGCTCAAGAGTCTAATGAGCTGGAGCATGCGGTTCAGTCGGAGATGGTTAACACTCTAACACAAACCCTCAATACCATGCAAACTTAGTTTCAGAATATGTTCAATTAACTGCAGCGCAATGTCTTCGCTGATGAGAAGAAGCACCGCAAACCGAGGCCTTCCTCATGAGCTTTTTCGCTCATGGGGTGCAGTGGAATTGTCGTAGTTTTATCCAAACGCACACCTCCATCCGTAATTGTGTCCAAAGGCATCGCCCCTTATATTTTCTTCTTCCGGGGACGCACGGCACGTGCTCGCTTTCTAGCTACCGTGCTTTTCAGACACCAACTATCAAACATAAGCGGAAGCTACCCAAAGGCCAGGCAGCGCTTCTGGTCCGTAATGACTGCATGGCCCCTCAATTGGACATTTCTCATCTCAGTTTCAACGCTCGCAAATTAGTAGCTGTTAAAATGTGTCCTCATGGCCAAAAGCTTTTCGTGGCCGTTTCTGCGTAATTTTGCCCAGGAAATATTTAGGTTGCACTATACACATGACCGGAGACGCTCAAGCAAGCATCGAAGAAACTCCCTCTGCTTATTGTCGGTGAACTAAATGCTCATCACGCTTATTGGGTGCCTCAAAGCCGAACAAACATGGGAAATATCTTTACGACGCGATTGAACTCTCTACTGTCGAAATGTGTAAGACCGCCACCAACTCTACAAGAATAGGACTACATAAAGCGCAGAGACACAAAGCCCCAGATCTTATCCTCGCCAGCCCCCTTTTTGTAGGGCAATGGACAGTATCCAGCCAGTCATAAAAGAGATCATCTTCCGATATTCATGGCACTTCATCGAAGACGCCTTTGGGTGAAAACAACAACAATGAAGACTAACTGAATTTTTTTTCGGAGTATTGTTCTGGATTCTTCCCGACATTTGAGGGCCTCTGAACATTATCCAGCAGGCCCGTCAGCTGGCATGCAAAACAATGCGATGCAAAGACCACACTCCACCGATAAATACCCTATCAGGCAATTTAGAAATAATAGCAGACTATTTAGTCAGATGCCACTCGCATAGCAAACGCACTCTGACCTCATGAAATGAAGCGCAAATTTAAGCTTATTAATGAATATCAGCTCCAACTTCAAAGTGAAGGTTGGCAATCCACCTGCGAGCGCCTTAGCTGTGTGCCGGGCCTCCAAGGTTCCTGGCGCATTTTTGGCAGCCTCAGTGGGAAAGGAATGGGGACCCCTCTTCTGGCCGAGCTGCTCCTCAAAGCAGATGAATAAGTTGTATAAGACGAAGTTACTACCACTTTCTTTCCTCACGCTTCACTCACTCCACCAGTATCTTCGAAAGCCTGCACCGTAACGCACCCTAATCTGGATCTCTATCACCCATTTATCAGGGTAAAACTTCTAGCAGCCATCAAACACGGGCGTCTTCTATAGGCACCTAGCCACGACAGAACCTCATGGCAAGAACTCCACAACCTCATAGATGAAGCCCAGGACGCACTTTTGACAATAATCAATGACCTCTGGGCTTCAATGAATGTTCCGGAGAACCTTAACCAGTATCTCATTTATCCTATTCCGAAACATGAAAAAAAGAAGACCGTCTGCAAGAACCTAAGACCAGTATCTTGAACGTCGTACTCGCTGGAAGCTCATTGAACGCATTATTCACATACGCTTGTCCTACTATTCCGAGATAACCCGGCCAAGATACCATCCAGTCCAGTTGGGCTATCCGCTAACTTGGGCACCCATGACTGCTTTTGGCTGCTACGGCGCGTTATTAATCGTACCTCACTGAAGATGTTAGCTGACTACTTGCTGGCCATCGACATGCAGAAAGCATTCGATAATGTTCAACATAACACCATTTTTTAAGAACTAGCTAAGCACTACCCAAGTCAGCCGGCGCTGACATGGTTCAAAATTTTCTTACCGCTCGTCCCATTTGCTTAACGGTTCATCTCCTGCTTGGAGTCCGAATACTTACAACTTGGATATAGGTGTTCCTCAGGGATCTATTTTATGACCAACGTTGTTTATTCTGACCATGAGCAGGGTAGCAGAAAACCTTGAACTGGACACTCTGGCTAGATTCGCCATTTACGCCGGTAATATCACTATATGGACAGAGGCAGTGCATCATGCTGACAAACAATCATTGCAGAACGAGCTGCAAGCTTCCCATACACCATGCAGAAACCCCATAGAGTTTCATACGAAACTACCTAGAGAGGAATCTGCCGCTACGATCGTGTACCTCCATGGAAATTATGTGAAGCACAGGCTTCACATTGGATACGGTTCGCTAGTGAACTGTAGAACTTTTTTTTCCTTTCAGTTTTGTTCTTTGTGCAACGTGGTTAGTGGGGTGCAGTGAAAAATTCTGAAGCAGTGCCTTTGTTGTTTGAAGAGGCTGACGACCAGAAGATCTTCTGATGTGCTACGAAGTTGCAGCTTTACGAGTTGTATTTCATAGCCTAAAGGAAGCGTCAGCCACTCACCGCTGCGCACAGATGTGGCGTCTCATGCCAGTGCAACATATTGCATCAAGTTCATCTTTTTTAAGAGCGCGTCTTGCCCAAACTTGTTTTAAATCTGCTGCAAAATGACTACAAAGCTAAGTAGACGCACCGACACGCTCCGATGACTTGACTTCACAACAGAACCAGAGGTTCGTTGAAGGCAGACCACTTGGACAGACGCACCTAGCATCGCATTAAACGAAGCGTTAAGTGCTTCTCACTTCATACTGTACTGGTACTTCCATAAATAGATATTCGTACTTTGGAGAAAAAAGTAAGCGTATTTGTTTTCAAGCGTTGTAAAAAATATTTCAATAAATCTTGATGCCAAATTTAGAATGCATTGACCGATCAATGCATATCCTGGGGGTTGAATTTAATGAGGTTTCACTTTTGCCGCCTCGTCATGAAAACTACAAATAAATGGAGCAAGTTTCGAGTGAATTTAAGGTAATATCACTTTGTTTTACGTTCAAAAAAGAAGCGTTGCGAATCTCAAGTCCATAATCTATCCGAAGCAGATTACAAGCCTGTACTTATCATAATTCTCATGGGGTTTCAAGCGCCGCTGAAGGAGCCCGCGTAAACAATAGCGCCATATTCCCCTCTGGGTAATACTGTATAAAAATCTATGAAAAACGCCGTCACGTCTTTACCGACTCGCACGCTGCCTACTCGCAAATATTCTGCACAGCGTAGGAGGATGCTACAGCTGCATCTATACAAAGCCTCATGAGTAGGCATGAAAAAGCCGACAGGCTGATAGAAATATTCTGGACACCGGGGCATACAGATGTGCTCGGGGGCAATACGGCGGCACACCCCGCAGCTGCTTCCGCAGGCGGGTTGACAAATCTTTCTCTGCCACCACCCCTCAGGGTAAACCCGTATGACCTCTTAAGTCAAATGGCTCCCTCGATAGCCACAATGCACTGCGTGCGCACGTCCCTGCAGTGATGTTCTGTGCAGGGAATTTTCCCCTTTTCGGGGAATATTCTTCTGCCATTTTGAGCTAACGGGAAAAAGGGAATCTTCGTGACATTGCAAGGAATTGAACAAATAGATAATTTTCTGAAGACGACTGATAAATAGTGATCACAGTGCACCTTCACCTGCTGTGATCGTTTCTAGAGCATGCACCACACAAGCATAGCCTTTTGGGCGAAGTGATCTCTAGTTCACTATTGGTGTACAATTCAACCCCACAATACGAAGTGTACTAACGGTATACTAATTAAAAATCATGGTTTTGTTGTGTAGCAGTGGAAGGTCTTGTCATGACTTCGAAAGCTGCCTGTACGTGAGACACGTGTACCCATAGTATGTGTGTGCGTGGATGGGGGCAGAAATTAGTGCGTTGTGCAGGGAAACATGCTGAAAATTTTGTCAGCGTTTGCAGGAAAAAATCCCCGAAATATGAAATCTTCATCTCTCTGAATGGGAATTATTCGACGTAGTACGAAACATTACTGCGTCCGTGCGTCGTGCTAGTAAGAAACTTCTTGCGCGGGCTAGCCCAGCAGTCCTGTTTTCCAGAAAATGTTGGCTTTCGCACTCCCATGAAGTCTTTATATTAAGGCCTATGGGAATTCTGCATACACATCATACTCTTTAGCAAAATGGCGACAACCGAACACTACTACAAAGACGTCCAATCACTGGGGGCTGCGCTGCCATGCAGACCTTTCCCACCTACTAGTGCAGAGCTTCACATTTGAAAAAGGGTGAATGGCCATGCAAGCTTTGAAATCCACAAATCATCGTGAAGGGCTTCTTACGGATACGGACACGCTGTAATTATTTGAGCAATATGAAAAAGAGAGCCACCCCATCAGAGTGGTTTAGGAGGTCCGACAAACCACAGTACTGGTCGACCATGTACCACGTCAGTACTTGTGATGACGAATACAATGAGTGCAAAACTCGTGACACCGTGAACGAGTAGTGTAATTAAAACGTCCTGCTTATCCCCAGCGAGGTCCTGTGCCTCCCCTATTTTTTTCAATAAATGACTTTCCTTCTTGCAGTAAAGGTGTCCAAATCCAAGCCCCCACCTGGAACTGGGTGCCAGGCGATTCCTGATGACAAACTGATTATGCAGGTACGAAACTCTTGTGGGCTTCCAGGTGATTTTCGCGGCAAATCATTCGTTGAAACTGGAGCCGATGCGACATGCATCCACTTGCTCTGACTAAAGCAGCGTTTTTCATATATAAAGGCGAAATAAAAAAAAAATGACCCCACCTCCCCGAAGAGAATCATGAGGGAAAGCTAATGCATTGCAAAGCGTGCATAACGGCGTTTCACACGTGAGAACTCATAGTTAGAAGAATAATGTTTTCTTTGCAGCAAATAGCACTGCTTGCAGCACGCGGCATTTTTCTGTCGAGGGGAACGCGGTATGCGTTTTCAGTTCTAGAAGCTAGCGTGCACAGTTAAAATAAGCGCACGCGCCCGCAGCTGTTCCTGACAGATATCAATGCCGAAGCGTGACTTGGTGGGGGCTCCGGTTGCTAGGTGCGCGCGTTCCCGCAGCTGTTGCTATGGGCGGGGGCGCTGAACGAATTCGACCGACGCCTGACGTAGCCCGACTAAGAAATGCAGTCACATTTCAAGAAAGAAATAGGTGAACTGCAGTATGTGGTGTCATCCACCGTTTGACCGCCATTCAATTCCCCACGGGGATGGTGTACAAGCCTCTCTTGTCTTGTACCGCTGCATACATAGGAAAAAGTGAATAAAATTGAGAAAAAACAATGCCACATATCGCACATAATGGTGTGCATTGCAAAGTTTTGAAAAAAAATTGCACCGTTGCCAGAGGTAATGCTAGATATGATCAACACAGCGCGCCATTGTTTCGTAATATAAAAATCATACCATTTGATAATTTACGACAGCAAAAAATTGCACTTACCGTCCATAATGTCATTTCTTATAACCTGCCCTTTCATATATCAATATTTTCATCCTCTTGCCGCCTTACCAGACGTGCCACATTACATAATTTCAATCTTCCGCCTATTAACAATGTTTATGGCAAACGATTGCTACAATTTGCTCGAGTAAAGGTCTGGAATGATATACCATGCCAAATAAAAGAAAGCAAAAGTTTTGCCTGTGCTCTTAAAAAATACTTTCTGCAGAAAAATGAACAGGTACACTAACACACACTTCGTTGTAATCTCCACTTCGTTATATATAGATTATTTGTCTAACAAAATCATACTTGACATGGTATACGTACTTTTATGTGTTTGATGTATTGTATACATACAATCCGCTGTTTGCATGGAACAATACTGCAAGATACTGCAAATGACTTATCACAAATATGTTTCCTTCTTATACTTTGTTTCGATTTTTTTCTTTTTTTCTTGTATGATTGAAGTGTACTTATAAAATATCTGCTTTGTTAACACAGTCTGTTCCTTTAAATACATATTTATTTACACCACCTACTAGCCAGTGGCTATGGGTCTAACCAGTGTTGTGTATTTTCAGGTAATAAGAGATCTTGAAATAAAATAAAATGAAAAAAAATGAAAAAAAAACATCTTCGGAAGATAATGAAGGCTTTGCACATATCTAAGAGTAACCCATGTATCAGCATTCGATCCATAGCGCTGCAACAAAAAGAAATGTATTATTTCGGTAGGCAAGCCAGACAAACATGGCGTGTTTTCTATTATAGTGGCTTCACCATAACTCCACTCATTTTACCTATGTGTGTGTGTAACCACGTGTTTGTATATATCTGTGAGTCGGCGTAAATAAAGACTAGTTGGCATTTCGGCGTCCATCCTTGTGTAATATTTTTTTTGTGTGTTGTGTGCTTACGCTGTTTTTGAGCGTAGTAACGCTTTGTAACAGCCACGCGTATGACGTTGTAAAATATATACTGACAGACTGCAAAGACAAAAACGAGAATGAAAAGTTCTGTCCAGCCGAGTCGAATCAGCAACCTCTTGATTCGAGCTGCTTGCCATTCTTCACGTGAACCTGCAATATGTTGCTGTTGCTGAAACAGCGCACAATAAACACTCGACTACCTCTTTGAAGACACGTTTCACTTTCATGTTACACCGATTCTTAGATAGAGATCAGCCGCGTTTTTTTTTAAGTAACGTGTACAAGCCTGTATGCATAAACCGTTCCTGCGGTGAAAACTAGACATATTCAGCTGATGATTCCTAGTAAATATTTCATCAGCGGGTATGGTTTTGGTGCTTGATATTTGTGATGACTTGATGAATTGCTTTTTTTGCTTGTTGGCATTGTTCTTTCCATTACGTTTTTTTTTAGTTCATTATTTCGGCCCAAAATTAAGCATCACACTTCACACTCAATCACATATTACTCTTAGAGGAGGTCTTTCAAGTCAGTGCTTTACAACCATGCAAATCGAAGCTTATTTTTTAAGAGAGCCATCCTGGTGCAACAAGCGTCACCGCACAATCACCTGCTGCAGTCGACACACTCTTTTTTGTTGTCTGGTCTACTGAGTAGGCATCAAGTCCAAGATTTTCATGAGACATCTCAGTGCTTTCAACCACTACCTTAAGACAGTGGTGCACTGATTTATCAGCCTTTTCATCTACGTGCCAGTGCTTGGCATCAAAAAACGGTATTTTATAGCAATAAACACAGCGCAATTAAAACACTTTCTGACCAAATACTTTTCTAGCAAAACAGGTCAAATTGAATGTACACATAAATCTCTATCCAGCATATGGCTACAGCCACGTTCGTTTATGGCTTAAAACAGATGATATTCACTTCATTTTGAGGGTGCATCACAGGGAATATATTTAAATACGTAACAAAGCAGACGGGGAACTGCTGTCCGCTGTAGCTCAATCGAAACTGCAATGTAATTGAAAGGCTGTGGGTTTGAGCGCCATTGAAAAGTATAAAGTTAAGCAGTATGGATGAAAAGGTCTTTTTTAAATGCAATATAATTCAGGAGTGTGTATTGTTTTCAATAATACTGAAACGAATAGTATATTTGAGTACACCTTAAGTTATTTCTACTTACGCCACAGTTACTGCCCTACAGAAAATCACAACAAAATCTTTATCTTTCGTGCTTTATGGCTTACCTACCCGTTAGATTTACTCCTAGACAATGTCCACTAACGCTGATCACATGCTGCCAACAAGAGTGTGGAACGTGGGGCACCAGTTTTTTTTAATTACAGCATATCCACGAGGTCAATGATGACATGGGGGGCGAAGCTCTCCGCAGGGAGCTCAAGCGCCCTAGTTGATCATCAAGCTAAAGAGAAGAGAAACACTGTCGGTGGTATACAAATCAACTTTTATTGTCGTGAGAGAAGATGGACGGCTTGTGCAGTCTCTTGAATACGATGGACGGATGAATGCACGGATGAATGCACGTACACACGAACGGATGGGCAGATAGACGGACGAAGGAAGGGAGGTACGGACGGACGCACGCACAGACAGACGCACAGACGCATAGACGGATGCTTTATCCCACTTATCATAATTCTCTTCGTGGATATGCTGTGACACCGTTTTTATTGACATGCAATGAAACTTCATGACCTTGAAACTGCCCTGCCACGGTGGTCTAGGGGCTAAGGTACTCGGCTGCTGACCCGCAGGTCGCGGGATCGAATCCCGGCTGCGGCGGCTGCATTTCCGATGGAGGCGGAAATGTTGTAGGCCCGTGTGCTCAGATTTGGGTGCACGTTAAAGAACCCCTGGAGGTCAAAATTTCCGGAGTCCTTCACTACGGCGTCTCTCATAATCATATGGTGGTTTTGGGACGTTATACCCCACATATCAAACCTTGAAAACTGCCTACTACTACGAGACGGGTCGTACGACCCACGGCGTACGAAACTTCGCCCCTGAAAAAGTGCATTCTAGTTGTGATCAGAGTGAATGAAAAAGATTAAGAAGTTTACTCACCACCTGATTTTTTCGGCTTGTTTCTCCTCTTCATAACTCAAGTTGCCTGAAAAGCACAAGAAATAACAGAATGCTCGTATGTGCGCGTGGTTCCGTGCTCAATGTTGCTCACTTCCTTTTATTTATTACTTTAGGTTTTTATTTTTATGTATTTCTTTATTTTTTCATACACCCACGGCGCCTGATTTGCATGCTGTTGTAGAGGGGTACTCACAATACGAACAAAACTTAACAAGATCATGCAAAAGATCAGAATATTTCACAGCCTACGACAAACGGCTGAAGGAAAAGCTGAGCATGACGTGACGAAGATCGGACAAGTTAAAAAGACAAGCTTCGAAAACAATAAAAAAGGAGGGGGAAATATTGCTCAGATCTCGCGAATAAGAGTGAATAAACTTTTATTTGATCTAGCAAAACGCGGCCAAATACGTTCTGACAAAATGCGTTCTTACAGGCAGCTCCAACGCCTTTTGATAATTTTTCTAATGAGGGCTGTGTTCCTTTCTGCTTCGAGTGGTGTATTGCCACCACGTAGGTTAAGTGAGTAACGCAAAGGCACTAATTAGCCGAAGCAGGTTGTCCTCCTAGACGCCTCGACATCTGTTCGTGACTCTTCGAACGAGGTGAAAAGCGTTGTCGGTCTTTGCAGTGATCTTGTGCAATGCAGGACCGTTGCTGCCACGGAATTCGTTCAACGTACCGAAGACTCTGATGGTGTCGACTCTAGCAGTTCAATTGCTGTTCCGAGTGAACAGTTGAACGTCACTTTCATAAATCAAATTCCAGCCCTTGCGTATGCCCTCTTTTCTTTTCTGTGAAGCGGGAGTTCAGACATAGTCGGGGATGCACCTGAGTACAGTGGGTAGCAGCCACTGTTCCGTGACATCTACTGCTTCTTGCATCATACTTTTCACTTGCCCTTAACTACCACCAATGCACTTATTGTGATGTCATCGGCGCAGATGGTGTAGTTGATACTTTCGACGAGGGCCAGTCCCTTCGAGAGGCCAGCCATGCATATGTTGAAGAAAGTGGGTGAAATTACTGAGCCTTGCGGTGGACTCTGTCGGCCTAGCAGCACCTCGTCGGAGACATAGTCACCAATCTGCAACTTTGCTTTCCTCAAGTTGAAGAACGACCAGACGTAATTGCACACTGGGGCCCAGATCAATGTCCATGGCAGAACCTGGGATGTATGAGTGAAGTGTTGTGACACACCTTCATTAGGTGGAATCTTACCAAGCTAGGCCATGGTGTCCCTGGTACTGATGTCGATTATTTGATTCTTGATAATTTTCATGGCGTCCTGCAACGACAGATCCGCTAGAAACTGAAAAATTTTGCCAGTAGAGACGTTATTGTAATACTTATATCTGCTTAATTGGTTGAGAACGACGTGCTCCGTCACTTTCCCGGTGAAGGACGGTGAGGAGATGGGTCACATGTTATCAATAGGCACCCGACCCGACTGTGGACCAGAGGGCGCGACGAAAATTTTTTGGAAAACCTCAGTATTGTTGGTACCGACCTCCAGGAATACCAAGAAATTGAAACTCCCGCTGAACATATTACCACGATGAAGTGTCAATGCGCCATTTGGCACATTTTCAGAGAACACTTTCTGGGTGCTTACATAATCAGCCGTGACCTCTTGCTCACAACTAAAGAAAAAAAATGATATGCACGTGCAAGTCCGGTTTGGCTGCGTCTATTCGCTAGGCCACACATAGGCAGACTCGGTTTTGCTGCGCCTACTCGCTAGGCTGTGTGTTCTGGCGTTACCATCAGATCTCGTCAACTGCATTGCCGGGTGCCTATATTGGAAGCCTTGCCTGTTTTAGTTATCAATTAAACTTGCCTGGTTAACCTTGCCTTGTTTGGTTATCGTTAGTGGCAATCTTCCATTATCTGGGACACGGCTGTTTCTTCACTTTTCGATGATATTTTTAGTAATGTGTTCGATTGAACCATCGTCAAGATTCCGCATTATCTTATTGGCGATGCCGTCCAGACCCGGCGTTGACTTGCGGTTGAGTGCAAAAATGGTTGCCTGACTTCCACCACAGTGCCGTAGTCTTCATATAATTCCGGATGGGCCAGGTTAAGGTAGTTGGAAAACCAGACCTTCTGATTCCCGTTCTTTATGGGTACGCACTTCTTCGCTAGTCTGGCAGTCAGCTAACCCATGGGACAGAATTGCGTTCATTGTGCAGGGCTCTGGTGAGCGGGGGTCTTTGATTGGATTGGCAGCACTAAAGAAGAAGACAGCCGCGTGGCTCGTCATGCGTGAGCCACGAGCAATTGAAAACAGCGTAGTTTTTTGCCTAGCTGGACGCTGCAGCTGCAACT
This sequence comes from Rhipicephalus microplus, assembly GCF_043290135.1. Lineage (NCBI taxonomy): Eukaryota > Metazoa > Arthropoda > Arachnida > Ixodida > Ixodidae > Rhipicephalus > Rhipicephalus microplus. The sequence goes on from NC_134702.1 coordinate 243,648,196, forward strand.
TCATCTACACCCGCGTCCCAAATAAAAGGCCATGACGTCGGCATGACTTCAAGGGTTGCCGTCTCGTCCCTCGTTCCTCAACATTCGGTGACAACGAACCAACGGACAAGTCATCGGTGCTGCACCGCTGCCAATGATTTTCGCAGCCATGTTCTAGCCACCTCAAGCCTTGCAGCCGCACTTTGATTAGCCTCTACCTCCGTTCCGGACCTCTGGCATCATGTCTTCGTTACAAGAGTTCGAGGCTGCCTTGAAGCTCAGCAGCATCTGCCTTCAAGAATTCATGTTCGAGGTCATAGAGTCTGTTTTTTCACCTGACCTCAAACGATGCCTCACCTATTTCTCTGGAGCGGCCATCCTGAAGACGGACTATGGAACCCTGTCCTACAGTTCTGCGGTGCTGAACAGCACGTCTGACAAGCTGCCGACAGAACAGAAGATGCTTCTCTAGCAACCGCAAATCAGCCTTCTGCGCAGATCGCCTTGACTGCATTCCATCAAGCACAGCACCACAGCAATGAAGCAGGAGACCTTTCTGCCACAACCGACTCCACTAATGTTATGCAGCATACGCCGCCCGTAGATTCGCCTTTGGTTGACCGATCGGCACCTGTGGACACGTCGGTGTGAACGACGACTTCAGTGCATACTCACGCAGTGTGTGACACCTATGTTGGCGCTACCTGTCCCCTGTTCACGGACACCACGTGGGCACCGTAATCGAACCAGGCACCATCTTCTACACCAGTAGCAAAGCTACCACCAGCATGGGAACGGCTGGTGGTAGCTGAACGGCTGCGGACGACGCTCCAGTTAGGATTGTGTTCAAGTTACCCGATTGTGACTCCGCTGCTATGCAAGGATATTGCCAGCACGCCATCCCACTCCCAATTCTCCTGTGGCGGCTGCCATAGGTGGTGACGTAGCCGCATACATGGCGTGCCATAATGTGGTACAGCTCAAGTCTCCTGCGATTCCCGACTTGCTGCCGGCCTTCTTTGGATACAGCGCTGAAGAGCTTGAAAGCGATCAGCACCTTCCACATGACAATCGACGACGTGGTGGTTCTGAGCAGTGCCGCTTGAGTCCGAGGCGTTTTTCTTAGGCACACGCCAGAGATGTGCCAGCCTCGCTGCCATCCATATGCACCTTGCGCTCATGCCACCAGCCTGTCGCTGTTCAACGCATTTGCCCGCCACTGCATATACAGCCCTTCAAAATCGCAGTGTGCTTTGCAAACGATCTTTTCTGGCAAGGTGTTTCGGTGACTATTGGCCTGAGAGCTCATGCCCGCGCCACGCGCAGGAAGCCTCGAGTTCTCACCAAAGCTTACGTCTACGCCGATCATGCACCACTTTCGATGCCTGCCCACACCAGTCATGACGGCACTCTGAACCAGCTGCACTGAAAAGTTATCCGAGTGGCGACCGATGGTGTCGCCGATGCCCATGGCCACAAGGTCCTCGACAGGTTGCCTCACTGCTGCCTACGTCATCTATTCGGCACGCACCTCGCCCTCTCCACGGCTCAGACACCCAACGTTTCTCACGGTAACAATTCGGACATTCCCACGGACAAGCCTAGGACACCTTTTCATTTACATAGTTGCCACCTGTCTTGATTTTTGTACATTTTATAAATCATGCAAAGTACTAGGGGTGGGGGGGGGGGCGATGTAGCTTCGCGGCAGTCTTGACCAGCTTCCATACTGAAGACGACAACCGCGTGGCTTATGCTGCGCGAGCCACGAGAAATTGAGATTGGCCTAGCTCCTGGCCTGGCTGGGCGCTGCAACAACGACCTGGTCTACGCCCGCATTCCAAATAAAGGCCGCGACCCCGGCACGGCCTCGTGAGGTGACGTCTCGTCCCACGTTCCTCAACAGGATCTCTTCTTGCCCTCGTTGAGAAAGTGTTTGAGCAAGCCTCAGGACTTGCTGTTGCATGTCTGGGTATCGATCAAGTCGCAGACCTCGTCTCATTGTTGCTTGCAGAGGGTGCGACAGTGATATCCGATGATCTTTTTCCAGTTCTGAGGTTGTTCTCATCAACCTTTAGTTGGATCTTTGTCCCTTCTATTGAAGGAGCCGTGTCTGCATGGCTTCAATGATTTGAGCTGGCCTGCAATCCGCCATGTCTATCTCCAGGTTGGTGACGATTTTCTTGGTCGGTGACTCCGCATGGCTTTTGATTCATTAGCACCAGTCTGCCATGTACCTGAAGATGGGTTAATTTCGTGTCCACTGAGCTCAGGAAAATGCTCTCAACCTGTAATAATCATCTCTGTAAATATACATCGGTATATGTCAAAGCAGTCTCGGGTATGTAATGGCTGCTGCCAAAATCCAGTGCGGCGTTACTCTACTCGGCTCCCTCAGCGTTGTTCCAAAATGGAAGATTGTGGTAGAGTCCCTAGACACTGAATTGCCGATTGTGGACGGGAACGCCTTGTTCGTGACCAGTGTGAGGTTCATTTTGTTGGCACTCTGCCACAGCCCTCATCCTTAGCTTGTGGCACTCTGCCACAGCCCTCGGCCTTACCTCCATAGTTAATAAGGGGCATTGAAGTCCCTGACGATGACAGAGAGATCAGTGGTTGACCCTCGAGAGACTTTAGGATGTCTATGCGATCGTTCAGTGCACCACGGCCTCTCTTCGGATCACATAAACCAACTTGCATCCGTGCAAAACCTTGCGTTAACCACAGCACGCTTGCTGTGAGCGTAGACAACATAACGTTCAAGATTCAAGATTGTTTATTGTCTCTTTTTCATTTTCGCCAAATACATGCATGAATGTCTGGATCCTTAGCCTATTGGCAAGTAATGGATCCATTAAAAACATAATACAAATGAATCAGGGGCTATGTATGTACAATAACATGTTTGCGGAGAAATGTAGTATATACTGGTGTTCAAAAAATTGTCCATAAAAAGCATGTGTATGAATAGGAAAGATACATTCAAGATAAATTACAGTGCTAAAAACAAACGCTCGGTTTATACAAAAACTATGAATAAGACAGCTGCGTATAGTTCTCCTTGCAATAACACACATACAGAAGACCACACGTCAAGACTGCAGTACATCGTCAGTGGTAGAGACTGCAAATTTTTATCGTCGTCCCCAAAACAGCAGCAGTAGGAAAAACATGTACAAGGTATTATAAGTTGATGTTATTTTCCTACTTTTTGTTCTTCGATAAGCTGGATGTTGTGTGATGCAAGAAAAAGTATTTTAACGCCTGATCTACCCTGGTTGATTGTAAAACGGATGACGGGAGATCATTCCAAACTTTAACCCCAGCGCACTTGAGACGGCGTTGTCCGTATGTGTTATGAGAGAGAGGGATTAAAAATTTGCCTTCGGAGGCAGAGCGACTACTTTTACCTGATGTTTGGAAAATAGTTCTAGGAAAGGGGAAGTTGTTACAAATTATTTTATATACCAAGAAAGTTATACGATAATCTCGTAGCGTAAGCACGGGCATTATTGCAGTTTTGAAAAATAGAGGCTGAGAGGGTGTACGAGGGGGAACATGGTTTATTATTCTCAAGGCTCTCTTTTGTAGGCATATTATGTGCTTGATGTATGTGTGATAGGTGAATCCCCAACACTCGATGCAATATGTTATCTGAGATTGGAACAGAGAGAAGTAGATGGTACGCAAGATATCAGTTTCAAAATGCTGTCGAGCTTTGGTCAGGATAAAATAGACAGAGGAAAGTTTCTTCCCCAGTATGTCTAAATGGGGCTTCCAGTTTAACGCATCGTCCAGCATTACGCCTAAATATGAGATCCTACCGACTTTTTCTATTTCTTTATCATTGATCTTCAGCTTGCCCATAGTGAAGTCTACAGGCTTGCAAAGGGATTTAAAAACTATATATTTGGTTTTATCGGTGTTTAATGTAAGCCTATTTGATGTGAACCACTCGCTGATTTTTAAAAGTTCGTCGTTTAAAATATGTGCCGCAGTATGAAGTGACGGGGTGGTGAAAACTAGCGCTGTGTCATCCGCGTACATTACAGCACTTACCCTAGAAAGACAATTGGTTAAATCGTTAATATATAACTTAAAAAGAATGGGTCCGAGAACAGAACCCTGTGGTACTCCCGCATCTACTGGTCTTAAACTGGAAACATGCTCGTTCATAACTACCCTTTGTTATCGCCCATTTAGATAACTTTTAAAAAACTGGAGGGACTGGCCTCTGAATCCGTATCGCTCAAGCTTTTGGCTTAATATTTCAAGATGAACTGTATCAAACGCTTTTCTAATGTCTAGAAACACGCCTATAGCAAATTGGTTGTTGTTGAGGGCCTCATTAATTACATCTGTCACGGAAAGTACTGCAGATAGAGTTGATTTGGTTTTCTGAAAGCCATGTTGGTCCGGCGATAGAATACCGTTTTTATGCAGCAAAATTTTTACTCGCATAGCTAATAACTTCTCGAACAACGTATAATGCAGCTCAAGAAGGATATAGGTCTGTAATTGTTGAGTTCATTTGGGTTTCCAGTTTTATTAATTGGGGTTACTTTGGCTATTTTTGGACTTTCAGGATATATACCCGTATGGAACGCTTTATTAAAAAGTAATACTAAGGTTGGAGCTAGGATTTCTATATTTTTTGTAAGGACCGAAATAGCTATGCCATCAATGCCTTTAGCCTTCCCTGAACTCAAATTTTTAGCAGTTGCTATAACCTCTGTTTCAGTTATGTCGATGTAACCAAATGACGGACCATGCCAAGGAGGTAAAGAAGGTTCTTTTGGTGAACTTAGGCCACTATGCAGGTTTGAACCGAAGGAACAGAAGTGCTCGTTGAACTGATTTGCAAGATTCTGCATTTGCGGCATTTCAGGGAGGACTCTTTTTGATGGAGTTGGCTGTATAATAGAGTTAATAACTTTCCAAAGTTTGCCACAGTCATTGGAAGTTGAAGTTACTTGTTTGTTGTAGTAGAGTCCCTTCTGTTTACGCATAGCTGCAACTGCTTTGTTTCTATATATTCTAAACTGGTTATTGTAGTAAGAGTTCCCTCTGTTTTGTTTCATTTTGGTGTACCAGAAATCTCGCCTTTTTATAGCATTTAGTACGTTAGCTGTCATCCATGGACATATTGGATGCGTATGGTACGTTTTCTTTATTTTTTTACTGCTGTCCTTGATAATCGACTTTATCCGTTCGACTAGGGTCCGACAACGTTCGCTAACATCCATACCGTTAAGGTCCTCAAAATTGGCTAGAAACACGCCTAACGAAAACATGAATGAGATCATTCCCAAATGAATGATCTCATTTATTTGCGAGCCTGATTCTTCTTTACCAGAAAGTGCCTTGCGCTTTGGGACCCTGGCCACTTCACTTTCCTGAATCGGTATTTTGGTGGTCGTGGCTACCAATGCGTTCGCGGAGGCACTCCGATTGATCACTGATTTATTATTCTTCGCAGTTCGCTATTCAACTTGTCGCACTGTGCAACGTCGAAGACGGGTGAATTCTCGGCCAAGTGAAGCAGAAAGCGAGCCCGACCCGACCACCATGATTAGAAATATTTTAATATTTTTATAGAACGCCAGGTCACGCATGCCCGTTGCAACGGCACCTGCCACGTGCGAAGCGAGTGGCCCGTCTTTTCTGTGATTCCGATGCAGCGTCCGCTACAGAGCGACCCGCCCTCCCCTTTAAAAAGGAGGAATTCCAGGCAAACGATTGGAGCTTCAGGAGACATGATTTTTCCCAGGTGTGGCATAACAATACAGCTGTCCGAATTGGAGTATATAGCGTATCATTGATTGCGTTTCACGATGGTGGGACCGATGGCAATGTTGCTTCGAAGTAGGAAGGCTTGAGACGTTCGAGAACGATTGCGTAAGACCGGGCGTTGATGTTGACAATGAACGTTGACGGACGAGCTCCATAACTTAATATGGCCCGGAGTAGTGTGGCTGCCAATGCTTCCGCGCAGTACAGTTGCGCACGAAAACGCGTGTAGCTGTGGTGAGCTGCAGAGATACGCAAGAAACTCTCGCTTCGTCTGGGTGTGTAGGCATAGCGTGTATCCGCTGGAAGATGTTTTACAGTTCAGAAACGTAGTCTTAGGGTAGTAGCCCCGCCGCGGTGGTCTAGTGGCTAAGGTACTCTGCTGCTGACCCGCAGGTCGCGGGATCGAATCCCGGCTGCGGCAACTGCATTTCCAGTGGAGGCGCCAATGTTGTAGGCCCCTGCTCAGATTTGGGGGAACGTTAAACAGCCCCAGGTGGTCGAATTTTCCGAACCCTTCATTACGGCGTCTCTCATAATCACATGGTGGTTTTGGGACGTTAAACCCCACATATCGATCAATCAATTCTTCGGGTAGTAGCATAAGTGTTTTGGCTGGGGAATCGAAGAAGCCGCAGGGCAAAGGTAGCAAACTGGAGTAAGACCAGCTCGATGCATGAGCAGCCCAAGTCGCTTTTCATGGTGGCTCTAATGCCTGGCAAGACCAGTAGCACTTGGACGACCCACTTCTCTGATGATCCATGTGCCATGAGGGAGGACTTGCGATGCATGTGAAAATGCTCGGCCAGCCCATTATGCGTGGGAAGGGGTTGTGCCCAGGCGTGTCGTTGCGAAAAGCTTGAGCAGTTCGTTGAAGAGCGCCCAATCAAACTGCTGTCCGCAATCGGTGACTATAGTAGATGGGTAGCCGAACCTTGCAATCAATGTCTACACGAAAGCCGTTGCAACTGTGGGCGCTGATATTTCCGCGATGGGTACACCTTCTGGCCACCGTGTGTAGCGGTCGATGCATGTCAGTATGTAGCTGTAGGCCTTGGAAGGCGGGGGAGGGCTGACCAGGTCCACGTGTACGGTGTCAAAGCGCGCGTCTAGCGGAAGGAAGGACTTTGCAGGAGCGACGGGATCACGTTGGACCTTCGAGCATTGACACGGCAAACAACAACGCACCCAGTTTCAAACTTGCGCGTTTAGCTCACGCCGAATGTAGCAACTGGAAATGAGTGTCTTTGTTGCGCGAATTTTAGGATGCGGCAAACTGCGTAAAGCATCGAACAGGCGTCTGCAGAGCGGTTCCGAATTGAAAGTTCGAGATGCGCCGGTTGAGGTATGACACACTAACAATGGAACATCTTAAGTGAAGACGACGTCCATAGTTTCAGAGACGTCGACCAATTTTGAAGGGAACGTACCCCGGGGTCGTAACGCTGGTGGGTGGTAAATAGGCCGACGTTAATGACCAAATGCTCTACGGTTGGTGTGTAGTCTGCATCGACGCGGCTAAGAACATCGGCAGCAATTTAGTCAGTGCTTTTGATATGATGGAATATTTTACACTCCGAAATGTACGAGATTTATCGACTCTAGCGTGGCGAGTCGCAGGACGCCGATCGGTTCATGTCGTGCACAAGGCACTTACGATCAGTCGAGACACTAAACTGACGACCTTCTATGGAGTGTCGAACGTCTCGGATTGCCAGGCATATGGCGAGTAGTTAGCTTCCGAAAGTACTGCCGCAGCTCTGTGCATACTTCAGTTTATTTGAGAATAAAGCGCCGTTGATTATTTGTTGTGCCGTTGATTATTTGTTGCACCGCGGTGCCAACAGCGTTGTTCGAGGCGTCTGTCAAGAGAGCAGCCTGGTTTTGGATGTTTCCATACCATCACACTGGTGAGAGCAGACATAAGTCTTGTGAAGGCGTGAGTGGCCTGTTCAGTCCACTTAAGCGCTTGTTTTCGTTTGCAGCTTAGCAGGACATTGAGAGGGTACAAAGTCGTGCACAATGGAATATATACCGCCGTTATAAATTGACGCGATTGAGAAATTGCGATAGCTTGGTGATCGTAGCTGGTCGTGAAAAATTTTCACCAACGCAAATTTAGGACAGCAGTGGTCGAATGTTCTTCGCGTTGACAACGTGTCCAATGAATTCGAGTTGTTGTCAACTGAATTCTTTTGGGGGGCGTTGATCACGACTCCTCGGCTGGCAAGGTGGGAGAACAACCACTGGTGTTGAACACGCTCCTCGATGGAAGGTCTTGCGACAAGGAGGTCATCGATATAGATGAATACAAAAGGCAAGCCTCGAATGACAGAGACGATGAAACACTGGAACGATTGGCCAGCATTCGGTAGGCCGAAGGGCATGCGGAGGAATTGAAATGGGACAAAAGGTGTGGTGATGGTGGCCTTCGGAATGTTTACGTTGGCGACTGGTAACTGATGATAGCGCGAACAAGATAAGTCTTAGTAAAGATCGTCGCACTTTGAAGCACTACTGCGAAGTTCTGGACATTCGGAAGCGCCCAGTGATCAGAAACTGTGATAGTATTGAGCTTTCGGTAATCGTCCCATGGACGCTGATTCCCAGCCGTCTTAGCCCCATGTGAAGTGGTGTCACCCAGTTGCGCAAAGAATGTTGGAATATATTGAGTGCGAGCATGTGGTCGGACTTCGCGCGAACAACCTTGAGTTTCTCAGAGGGCGAACTTTGAGGTGGAACATAGACTGGAGGACCGCAGGTGTCGATGTGGTGACAGCCATTGTGTTCCACCGGTTGATTCTTGTCCGGCTGGCGTGTCAGAGTGGAAAACTGTTTTTGCAGCATACGACATATTGGTGCGATTGGCGATGTGATCGTTTCAGGGGCACCTTAAGTCAGGTAAGTGACAAAATCGATAAGATGACGCTGTTTCATGTCGACAAATAACCAGTAGTTATGCGGGAAATCACATACGATGAGGGCGCTTCGGACATCTACAACGAGGAAATTGCAGAAACACTCGTCAGAGACTAACATTGAGCCTGACGGAGCGCGATGCGTTAACTCGAACCTCGGTCCCGTTAACGACTAGGTAAACAACATAGGTGTCGTTCTTCGATCGGAGCGCTAATCATAACGCCTACGTCCGCTCCTATGTTTCGCACAAAACAAAGAAAGCGTTGTAGAGGGCGAATTAGGAAATAAAGTAGCTAATAGCTGCATGAACAGCCCGAAAGCTCACTAGGAAACGTCCTGCGGCTGCGTTGATGAGGTAGAATAAGTGACTTCTGAGCTTGACCAGACCACTTGTCCCCTTCAGTAGTCGCCCTACCTGTTTTCCTGCCACTCACATGAATGCCTGCAGTGACGAGCATCTTCATCGAAATGGCATACTCACGCAATCACCGTCTGGAGCAGTGATTGTGCTTTCAAGTACGCAAAAGTTCGCAGCTTGGCTGGACTGTCGATAGTAGATGCTGTCGTCGCTAAGATGGTAGGTGTGGCTACTTCTATCACCTTGTCAGGAATGCTGGTGAAGTCCATTGTAGAAGTTGTAGCGAGAACCATCTGCAGATTAGTCAGTAGTTGTTGTAAAAGAAGTCGCGTAACAGCCCGTCGTTGATGGATATCGTGTTGTCTCCTAGTGTTGGTCGCCAAGTTTTTCAGTGGACAGAAGCTTCTGGATGCAAGAACGTCGTGAAACTGTCATGCGCTGCAGCAGGGTATTCTCGGGATTGTCATAGGCATGTTGCTCTAAAGATTACCTGCTTCGTCGATGGCGGTAAGCGACAGTGCCGCAACACTGTAGTGAAACTTCATAGATAGATAGCAACTTGAAATTGTGCTTCCGCCTAAAGAAACAATTACGATGAATGCTAACCTCAGTACTGAGGAAGGCGGAACGATAGCTCACTTGGAGCGCTCACCACATGGCTCGGCAAGATTCTGGTCTCGAGAACTCGTACTGTCGGCCGTTTTCAGGCCTTTTCCGCCTCAATCACGTTCGAGTCACCAAACTGTAACACGGTGCAATCTCGTGGACACGCGATGTGTTGGTCCAACCAGACAGAGAGCGAGTGCGACACAACAACTGTGCTAAGGATTTTAATGATGGAATCTAACGCAGCGGGCGCAGGCGACCCCTGCCCGGTAAAGTAGCGAGTGGCTCATATTCTCTGGTATGATGATGCAGCATGCTCTGCAATTGCTTCGGGATGAAACACTAAAGGGTCGAGCGTTGTCCCTCCGATGTTCGTTGCCCTGGCTTGCACGCGCTGATCGTGGGTGGAAGAGGAGAGCCATGATCGGGTATGCGTTCATGGTACGCCGTTTCTTTCGCTGCGGCGCCCCAAAGGTATAAAACGTGCTTGCTCTCGGCTCTCTCTTTGATGGCCATGAAGTTCACTTCGTTATATAAGAAAGAGAAAAAGAAAGAAGGAAAGAAAAAAAGGAAAGAAAGACAGAAAGAAGAAAAGAACAAAGAAAGAATGAATGAATGAATGAAAGAATGAATGAATGAATGAACGAATGAATGAATGATTGAATGTACGAGGGTTAATGATACCCTGATGTTTCGCCCACTCCCAATCCTTCACTTCGCAGATATGTTGTGATTTTTTATTCTTTTATTTGGAGTGGGCGCTACGTCGCGCTGCCTCGCTTGCTCTGGCATTGGGTAACACGGGCCCTGAGAGGGTAGCGCTTCGCAGCTAACGAACCTTATCAGCCTAGGTTAGGGTCGACATCCTCTTCGTTTCGCTGATGCTGGTGAGTGTCTGGAGAAGTACCGACTCCTGCACTTCCCTCTGGAACGCCTGCAGCGACCTCCGGAAGGCCAGGGAGAAACTGGGGGAGAAAGGCGCCTGCATGCACAGCATGCTTAGACCCCGGAGCTAGTGGCGGCAGCTGGCAACTCTCGGTCGCCCACAAGAAAGCCGGAGCCTAGCTTCTATTGTCACGGGCTTACACCTCGCACCTGCGTCGGGCGAGGTTTGGAATCTGGAACCGCTCCATGGGCTCCTAGGTGGTGATGAGGTGCCGGCCACTGCATACTCTGCATGAGGTCACACTTGTGTTGTTGGTGCGGGTTGGTAGCACCAAATCCTCAGCAAGCAAGTTTTCCTCGAGAGGGAAAGACATCTGCTGGATGACCAAGGTGGCCACTGGTGTAGCACAGTTCAACTTGCTTGCGATACAAAGTGCAACTGATGAGCGTACCATCATACGAGACATAGTTTGGCACTTTGTAGCCGTCCAAGACCACAACCACAGAGTCCGTGTTGTTGATTTGTTTTGCCTCCAGTGCCAGCCAATTCTTCGAGTTTACCATAGCGCCTTCGAGATTCTCCGGGCTGTCGCTCGGTGGATTGCCACAAAAGACGCCCTTACCCTTGGAGCGGAGTGCTGCTTCATATACGTTAACTTCGTCCTGCTAATCTCCAACGGTTATGTGTTCGACCTTGACGTAACCAGTCACGATCTTTTTGCTGGGTGTGCCGATAAACACAATGCTTGTTGAAAATTTGCGAACATCGTGTCTGGCTACCGTATTGCCATGTTGATATCAACTGCTTTCCATATGACATCTGCTGGGTCGGGCCCAGGCTCCTGATGTTCAGGCCACTCCTTAGGCTGACGATGACCTTTGCGCCCTCTTTGGGTACCGAATCATCATGGTTCTAGTTCTGCTGTGGTCTCGACGAGCCCCGGCGGCCAGGCAGTCGTTTGAAATATATCCTCGGTGGAAAAGGTGCCAACTTCATCAACGTCAAAAAATCGAGCATAAACGTGATCGCCACAACGTTACGAGCCCGTTCGTACCAAAAACGTGGAACTCGGCACCGACTAAACCACCAAAATGATTCACGCAACGGCAGTCGGTGCTCACACATCCGCAATCAAGCGATGCTCTCCGCGTCCTTCATCACATGAATATACTGCCTGAAGGCCGCTTCCCATGACAAAAAAAGTAGCTACATTCAGGCTTCCAATTCTCTCGCTGCGAAACAAAAAGGGCCGTTCTCTTTCATCGCAGCTCTCTGTGGCGAGCTGCGAGCTGTTGAAAAACGTTTTGCTCTGATCACAGAAGCGGAGCAATTTCTTTCATCAGGACCCGCCGAAATAGGATTGGACCTGCCAAGCCTTCTAAACTGCGTCGACGTGTTCGTTTGCATAATGACCAATTTTGCACAGTTTATAATGGGCTTAGATTGGAAAGTTTTTTAGATGAGAGAACACGCGTGCTCTTTGTTATTGTTAAGAAAACTTCGTAATATCACAACGCTAAGATAGCTACAATACGATAAAAGTTTTGCCGTGTCTACCAGAAAGAACGGCGGCAAGAAATGTTTCCCGCCGCAGTAGTCCGCGGGCAAAAATTGCAGAGTATTTCCAGTCCAGGTGAAACAAAATGGCGGTTGCGAAGAGAGCGGAAAAATTCTTTTTTATATACAACAGTGGCATGTGAAACAGCTTTGAGACGGCGACCGGAAATTTTTCTGCTTCGCTCTTGAGACTGCGAAAAAAAATTGCCCACTCAAGTCCTGCCTTCTCATTGACTTATCACTAAGCTAAACTTGCGGTTATTTAGGTAATCCTTCGCCTAATATTCTAGTAGAAAAAGTGCTGGTGACTGCCGATTTGGCTCATGTTTTAATGCAAATTGTTCTGCCATGATGCTTAGACAAAGCAACGGCATCCCATACAATGAACACGTCCAATGAACACGCTCCTGTGGGTACAAACAGCAAAGTGCTTGTCTTCAAGCTTGGGATAAAAAAGTCGGTAAATTGGTTCCGTAATCGAGGCAACATTTGGGTAAATAAACAGTTATGCCTTGAAAAAGACTAGTCCGTTTGTCAGAACAGCGGCTCGAGAACACAGCCTTCGTTTCTCGAACTTTTTCAAAGTTATTTGCATAGCATATGCGATTATACTTCTTTACGTCATACGCACGCGTGTGGTGAGAATTTATCAGGATTCCTTCAATAAAGCGACCTCGATAGTTAACTGTATAGTTCTCGCAATTTCGCATCCACAATAGGACGTGCAAACACGCACGGCGCTATAAAGCGGAGTGCTCAAATACAACACATTACCAAAAGACATGACGCAATAAGCTTCACACAAACGTCGTAATGATTTAATCAGGGTGGTGTCGATTTGTTCTTTCTCGGTAGAGCAACAATAGCGCGTGCGTGGTGCTAAGGCCTTCTGTTCACACCGTCTTTTCAGGTTGCCACTCCTACCACCGTGCGTTAGCAAAAAAAGAAGAATAATATGCACACTGACTGGAAACATCTCCGTAGGGGGCGCCTTCCCACTGCACGAGCTGCACCTGCGGCGCTATCGAAATCATTCGGGGCCGTGTTGCCATCGGCTCCGAAGTCTTCAAGTCAGAGGCCTGGGAAGCCGACGTAGGGATATCGACCTCGACCAAGTGCTGTTGTGGCTGCTGCATGCCATGGAACAATGAATCAGTTTGGGTAATAGTATAATTCGTTAAGGTTTAGTATAACGTAGAGCTGGGCGATTTGGTTCGTATACAACTAGTGTGCGCAAATAAAGACAAACACAGAATATAGTTGCGTTTCTCCCTGTCTCATCTTATCTGCGTCCTTGTCTTTATTTGGGTACATAAGCTAAGCTTACGCCGGAGTTTCATGTGCCAAAAGCACAATATGGTTATGACGGATGTCATAGAGTGGAGTTTCCAAACACGCAGCCCCCGAGTCTCCTCTTGCGGCGCGCGGCCACAATTGCCCACATTTCCCTTCACTTTCTTTGGGTGTTCCCATGAGCTACCGAAATATGACTGCTCTAAAGCACTTTTTTCGTAAGGCACTTCATGTGGTCACCATATGTGTTCAAACAACGGTGAAAGAAAAAGTAAATTTTAAAATCGATAGCAATATTTCTCTCATTTTAAAGACTAGTATTGCCATGTTGGAATTGTGGCACCAAATTTCATTTAGAAATGACCCACATTTTGAGTTTAAGAATATATCTTATTTGATGTGGCCACATTTGCTGACTTTCTCCATTTCTATAAACCTTTACTTTCATTGGACCGTTGTTTTCATTAATATATGTATAGTGCTTTCTTTTATATTAAACCAATCACTGTTCTCCTCCTCATCCAAACAATAGGAAGTAATGCGGTCTCCAGGCAGCCTACAGCCACGGCAGCCCTGGGCATACTAAGGCACATTTAAACAGTGAGCTTTTTCATCGCATTGGTCCCTGGGGTTTATTCAGGAGGCTGTTTAGGATAACATTACTTTGAAGGTTAATAGCGTAGCCTGAAATAAGGAATATTTTTGTACTGGCCTCACCTTCGCTAATATATCATTTACAATGCGCGCTTCCGATTCATTTAGGAGCAGCGTGCCGCCAAAGTGTCACTCGGGGCACTTAGGTAGACGGGAGTTTCTGCATACGGAAACTTCGAGGATTTGCTTGAAGTTCCCACTTGTTGCAAAGTTGCGCTTTTTGTATGCTTTATTATCGTTTTCACGAAGCACGCCCTGAAAAGCGCTGGTATTACAAATATACGCGTAGCATTACTCACTGTTCACTCTAATTTTTCAGTGAACGCAACAGCTCGAAAAATGCTTTCTCAGCCGAAAGACCAAATATGGAATAATTGTGGGAGCATTTTATATACTTGCACATCACTCGCATGAGCATTGTGTCTGAGCTACGTATGACTGCAGCTTAATGAGTAAGCGGTACATCAAAACAAAAGAAATTATGGTTTCACACTTAACTGATGTAAAAGGCATATTTCATTGACAAAGCAGCAATACTGACTAGTGCGAAAGCTACAATTTCATGTACTCTCAGCGTATATATCCGTCTCTGATTATGGCAACGAAACGTTCCGCGTCAACACCTTACACATAAATTTGAACCAATGACCCTGCGTTTTAATGGCACAACGTATTTATATAGGTATCCTGGCTCTGTAACACTTTATACCGCTAGTTTTGTTAACAATGATTGCCTTCACACAGGACTCAGCAATTGATATTCAGGGAGGCCCACAATACACGTTTCAGCTTCAGAAACTATTCTTATACGGCATTCTTGAGATACAATGCCTGATTCGGCCAGCATGAAACACACCAGACATGAAGAATAAGCGCTACTATCCCTAATAAGATTCTAATGCGGAGCAAGGGTGCTTCTGTGCATCTCCTTCAAAGCGTTGCGAGTGCTTAATGCATGGCGAACACAATAATATACTAGGTGCGAAAAACAAAAAAAAAACAACGAACTAGCTGTCAGTCGTCTATTTCTGTATTTTCCTTTAACATATTTTTCACGTTACACACAGGAATGTTTCTTGCGCTGCCTATTTCTTTTTCCTTTTTTTGCTTTTTTCACCGATAATAAATATTCCTAGATGAAAAAAAGAAAAGACTCATGGGATGCTCTGGTAAGCACTGATAGAAGCTGTTTTCTTCAAGACGTCGCAGACTCAGATCCACGTAGGTTGCCCTCTCGTTCTGTCGTCAATTGACTCACCATAGGTTCTCTAGCAGCGCCGTCTTCATTCTCTAGTGTCTTCGATGTCCCATCGCTCGAAAATCGGCCGGGCTTCTGTATCGAAGGCTTCCTCATAAAATCTCGGTCACTGTCCAGCGCCCATGGAGACGGTTGTACCAGAACAGGCCCGGTAGCTTCTCCTTCCGCAAGTTTACTCATGTCACACTGCTGTGCACTTCTGCAAGTCATGATTCTGTGCTAGCAGCGTTTGTACATTCAACTGGAATAACCTCCGTGTACCGGAAGCTTTGCGCATAAGAAAAAGATAGTGGCGCTAAATACTATGCATATCAGTGTATATATTTCGTATGAATACTAAAATGAAGTTAGATATATTCATCAGATGATCATCCTAAGTTACGCGATACTGAAAGACGTAATATAAGAAAGAAAAAATCACCACATATCCACGAAGTCAGTGATGATTAGTGCGTGATGCGCGGAGATAACCCACTTTGGACCACGTCACTCTGGCTGTCGCGGTCCGCGAGGTAGAGAGTGACGTCACCTCACAGTGCGAGGGGAGGCGTGACCTACTTGGCAACGTGGTGCGGTGCGTTGGCACAGAGACACGAACGGACACAGGCTAGTCAAAGTGCTCCTTCGCATGTAAAATAGATATCGCGCAGCAGGAGTGAGCGACACCGCAGTGTCACTAGCGCTCTCCACTCCTCCACTCAAACCCAGAGTACACGCCGGGAGTAAAGTAGGGTGGCGCTTGAGCTGAATGGTTCAGTGGCGCGAACGCGCCTCATCGCCTGATGCCTTTCGCGTCGACCATAGCGGCGGCGCTGCAGTCTATTAGTATTGAAAGGGCAGTGCGCCACGCACTAGAACTTTTATGCACTTCGGCTCCCCTGACGTGCTTTTAAATGCGAAGCATTTCTTAGAGAACTTCAGGGAATTGGACTGTATCTATCTATCTATCTACCTATTTATCTATCTATCTATCTATCTATCTATCTTTCTATCTATCTATCTATCTATTTATCTATATATATCTATATGTTTATCTATCTATCTATCCATCTATCTATCTATCTATCTACTCATAACGCGAAAATTATGACATCTATGTTATGATTGAATTTTTTATCTATGTCATGAATTTCATGATTTACATTTCATAGTCTTGCTGCTCTTGCGGTGGTTTCGTTCGCATGACATTTCAAAAACGGTATGCTATGATATGACCACATGGAGAACATAAGCGACAGACCCTAACATGGAAATCGTGACATGTATGTCATCTAAGTAATGATTACCTGCCACTCTCATGCTGCCCTCGCGGTCGTTTCGCTAGCTTGATGATTGATTGATTTGTGGAGTGCAACGTTCCAAAACTACCATATGATTATGAGAGACGCCGTAGTAGAGGGCTCAGGGAATTTCGACCACCTGGGGTTCTTTAACGTGAACCCAAATCTGAGTACCCGAGCCTACAATGTTTCCGCCTCCATCGGAAATGCAGCCGCCACAGGTTTCACTAGCCACGGGTTTCACTAGCTTTTTTTATATACCAAATGGGGTATTACGGGACACAAACGGACGCCGAAGAGGAATGCCACGTCCAAACATGATAATCATGATATCTGTGTCATGTAAAACATCTCTACATGCTAGGTTCATAGCGTGCTCGTGGCCGCTCCACAAGCTCCAGATGTACCTAATTTTCTCGCGTTCTTTACTATGCACATTTATCGCGCTTCAAATCGTAAATACAACCAAGTGGCTTTTGTTTAAAAGCGCATTAAAGCAGCGTTTCTGCCGTGCTAAGCGACTATATGGTCCCAACACCGACGTCATGACTCACTGTTAGGTAGGCCATGCGAGTGGATGGTTGAGCTATTTAGAGCACCACTGATCCTTTAGTAGCCTTGCATCGAAAATAAAATACATAGGACACGAAGCGAGAGCGCCAGGATGTTATATACCTGCACCACTTTTGCTTCCGTGCGACATGCCTCAGACGCACTAAACCTCTGAAGTGCGCAGCCATTCACGCAGCGTTCGGGCCTAGTGAACAACAGGTGTTTCTGTACTACCTGAGGATAAAGAAAAAGGTAACTACACTTCCATAGGTGGCACTCACACACGCGAAATCGGCGAGAATTCCCATCGAAAAAAAATACAACCCCCGTCCGTACGAATAAATAAGACAGTGCTCAACGTGAACTCATCTTACACGTTTCGTTGATCCTTATTTAAAAGCACTGCTCTTGTGTTATTTCCGCGGTTGGCAAGTCAGCAGGCACAATACTTAGATAGTGTTCATAAAGCTGTACGTGCTATCATTCGCACCACAGCAAATGATGTTCCCGGCGTTAAGAATTTCTTGTCTTTCAACAGTACAGCAGACAAGCGTTTCTGAACTCGCAGTGCGCTATATATTACAGGCTAGAGTCAATGGCCTTCTAAGCAAAGTCTCGACAACATGGTGGCAGCAGCCGAAAATACTACGCACTTCCAAGACACGGGCACACCGGCGGCGGGCGCCGGCTGCACAATCACCCAAACGACAGCCATGTTGGACTTACACAAGCGTCCTCTCTAGGCGGTGAAAGTGGCGAATACTTGGCTAGTTAGGTCAGGACATGCAAAGATCTTATTGAAACACCAACTCATGCAAAGTTTGAGGTAATTGCGCCACATCTTTAGAAGACCACGCTAATGAAGCCACGTAAAGCTAGGACTGGGCTAGCTAAAGCGCGCTATTTTTTGAGCTAACTAAACCATGCGAATTAGAGCGATGATAATCATGAGCACGCTAAGTAAAACCATGCTTATTCGCCTTCACTATTAAGACGGCAATTACTATCCTGCCACTGAAGATTACCTTAATTAGCTGCGTATTGATAAAGGTATTTCTAATTGCGCCTGAATAACTATCTTATATTTGAAACATTAACGGTGATGACAAAACAACTTAGTGTTATGGTCGTGAACCCTTAGTTAATACAATCAAATCTAAGACAGAGCTGATGCAATCTTTACTTCCAAGCTGACCAAAAACATTAGTAGGTAACCAACTTAAAAAGGTGCAAGAAGCTAAATTATCACAAGCTTCTTTACGGCTCTAGCCTTTCACATATAATCCAAGCTCACCAAGTTATTTTATATGCAAACAAGCTGCCACAAAATATGTACCGCATTAAACGCTTTAGTCATGAGCTGAACATGGGGCCTTCTCAAAATCAACATGTTTGCATTCGAATTCACGCGTCAGTCAGCTGGATTGACAGACGCCCACGGCGAATATCAGGTGCGCTGACCACGTTAGCTCTTGCCGAGGAGCAGTGGTCACGTCGAGAGGCCCGATCAATATATCAGCTTTATCACGCAGACTTTGCACACACGCACGCAGAAGCAAAAGCGATATCATCAAGTGACGACGAGGTCTCGCATTCAGTTTCACTGCGTTCACGGCGTATCCAATCACGGCCAAGCTGCTGCCATGATGCGAGCGCCCTGGTCGACAACCTGTCCTAATATTTGTATGCAACATTTGATAGAAGCGAAACGAGCAGCACGCTGTGTGTGCACCCTTCCTGCCTTCGAGATCAGAAATTTCCATACTGTAGGGGGAACAAAATAACATGTGCGAAAGAGGACATACACCCAGGAACATGCCTGTAGGAGGCGCGTGTGGAGTTGGCAGAATATAGCGCGACAATCTGGTTGACATCGCTCCACTGTTAAAATGTTGACTGAATGGAGGCGCTGCACGTTAAAGAACCCCAGGTGGTCAAAATTTCCAGAGCCCTCCACTACGGCGTCTCTCATAACCATATGGTGGTTTTGGGACGTTAAACCCCACAAATCATCATGAATGGAGGCGCTGACGTTTTCGCACACGGTGTTTCGATCATGACCGCTGTAAATGTCTCACACGTGTTTCCAACGCCACGCGCGTTTCTGTAGCTATTTTCATCAACGCTGCTGTCACGCTCTCCGCACTGTCTTTATGCCATGGCCGCCGCAGAGCGTGCTCGGAGCTATGCTCGGGTCAAAGCTCCGAGTTATCCTGCATCCTCGAATCATCCCGTGAAATCGGGTCATCCTGCATAGCACCCTAAAATGTGTCTCTTTCAAAAAGCGCAAAGTAAATTTGAATTTTTTTACAGTATGGGTTTTCACAGGTGGACGAGTTCACAGCAGCGCTGACGGAATGCTGAACCGTTTTCTGCTTTTTACACAGTGTTTGGCCTGCTTCGCCAACCCTGTCATCGACTCATCCGAATTTAATCGCCCGAAAAGCAATAGAGCGAACCGCCTGACTGAGTTTTGGCGAGTGTACAGCTTGCGTCTTGGTGGCATGAACGGCCCTATCTTTGCTTTCACTGGAGATAGTTCGGGCCTGATCATCGCCTCGTCAGCTGATGTTTCACGCGCCATCATTTATGATGACGACTTCCCGACTGCTCCACTCGTCGGCCCACCTGAATCAGTGACATCGTCGGCAGGGCGTATAAGGACATTCACGACGCTTCCCTTCTTCAGTGAACGAGTTAACAGCAGCGCTGGCGGAATGCTGAACCATTTTCTGCTTTTTACGCAGGTATTTTACCTTCCGAGTGCGAAGTGCGTTCGTTCCGATAATCGCTTCCTGCCTGCTGTTGTCTCGCCCACACAGTTTGCCTTGTACTATCGCGCTCAGAATAAGCTACACCCCGTGAGCGAGTGGCCGTGTGCGCTGCCATGTTGTACTGTAGCGCCGATCATGGCATATTTTCGAGTTATCGGGAGACGGTTTGGCTGTTAGTTCGAATGCACATCGCCCCTATTTGCTTTCACGCTCGCCCTCGTTTGGCCCTGCACTGTAAGCAAAAACTATCTGAGTTTGGGATTTTTGCAGCTCAAGACCTCTGAAAACTCTCTCGCATTTAAAATTACCACCTTCGGCTGCGGCGGCTGCATTTCCGATGGAGGTGGAAATGTTGTAGGCCCGTGTACTCAGATTTGGGTGCACGTTAAAGAACCCCAGGTGGTCAAAATTTCCCAAGCCCTTCACTACAGCGTCTCTCATATTCAAATGGTGGTTTTGGGACGTTAAACCCCACAAATCAATCAAATCAAATTACCACCTCGCGTGGGAGTAAAAGGTGGTACATGACATAGTTCTACCACCACCTCTGAGGCACGTAGTAAAAGGATGTCAAGATCCAGTTTTACCACGTAAAAATTTTTCTATCACGTGATTTTTAACCTACGTTTAAAAGTTTATTACCACGTCACTGCGAAATGCACCTGCTTCGGCGGCTTTTGCCTCATACCCCACGAGTGACGCTCTCAGTGAATCCTGAAGGTACGCGAGGACCACAAATGTTTTTGTAAAGACGATAGTCTTTCTTGGGGACCTTTGACGGAAAAGTTTTGGTCTGTCTGTCTGTATATTGTCTGTTTGTCCACTCCTAACGATACCTCAAACGGCCGACCCTATTCACAGCACCCACCAATTATGCTCAAGGTTTAGCGTTCATACTTGTGTGATTGTCAAATAAAAGCAATCATTGCGTATATCTGAGGTGCCATAACAACACGTGAATGTTTTGTTTGTGTTAAACACGCTGCACTGGCAGTGCATTACACGTTAAAGAAACCCAGGTGGTCTAAATTTCCGGAGCCCTCCACTATGGCGTCTCTCATAATCATATAGTGGTTTTGGGACGTTAAACCCCACATATCAATCATCGGCAGTGCATTATGATGCTCAAAAACGAAAGTGTTACCAACGTGTGATAAAGTGACACGGTGGTGGCCCCTGTCCGTCACTTTGCGTTCTAAACCTTATCGCCTTCGAGAATGGCACGCATCTTTCTCCGCAGACGCGCGATCCTTCCTTCGTTTTCTAAGATAAATGCCAGATGGCGCTCGTGCATACTGTGCCTAGAAAACAGGCACGGTATGCACCAAAACAGCAGGGGGCCAAACCAAAAAAAAATTATCGGTTAAGAAGAAGGTGAAGGAAGCTGAGACGGATACGTGGAGAATTGCCATAATTAAGAAGTCCGCACTAGAAATCTATCGAACTTTTAAGAAGCAAATTGCCAAGGAAAGGATCTATGATAATACTCGGGGTAGTAGAGACCAGTACGGGAGTATTGCGAACCAAGACATATCGGGCAAATACGAAGGGGTAGACAGGGTATGCAGTGCGCGTGGAGAGGAAAAGGAAACTGCCGAACACTTCATAATGTTCTATAAAGGGCTTCACCCTATAGTTCAGGATGATGGCGCAGTCTTTCTCAAAGCACTGGGGTTTAGGGACAGGGGGGGGGGGGGCAAAATAGACTTTAAGTGGGTAGAATTAACTAGAAGGGGGTTATCTGATTGGTGGCTAAAGTCAAGCCACGAATGAAAATTAAACCCTTCACTGCGAAATATGAGTCCACAAACTCACTATTTAAAGGCAAAAAAAATAATCTAGCTTTTGGTCCACTAAGTATTACGGCTTGCTGGCGCTAGCCACCACCCGATCTAAAGGGTACAGCCATATCAATCAATCCATTCATCCATCCATCCATCCATCCATCCTCGATGCGCTCGTTCACCTCCGCTGCACGCTCGAGGCACTCCAACGTAGCGCCTCCAGAATACTATTCACCGATTTTCTTGCACGGAACATTAAATGAATGTTTTGTTCACTCTCACCGGACGCAAGATTATCGTCTTTCGAGTACATTTGCAGCCTAACATGCAGACACGGGGCCATTTTTGTTGGCATCATCGTCCCTTATGACTGACCTCCTGTCAACGCACTTTCACTGGAACTGGGGGCATGGTACTCGGCTGCTGACCCGCAGGTCGCGGGTTCGAATCCCGGCAGGGGCGGCTGCATTCCCAATGGAGGCGGAAATGTTGTAGGCTCGTGGGCTCAGATTTTGGTGCGCGTTAAAGAGCCCCACGTGGTAAAAATTTCCGGAGCCCTCTACTCAAAATCATACGGTGGTTTTGGGACGTTAAACCTCATATATCAATCAACTGGGGACATCATAAGCACAATGAGCGAAGACAGCATTCTGTGGATGAAAAAAAAAGGAGGGGGGGTTCTCCAAAAAAAAGAGAAGCTGTTGTAGAAAGTTGTCCTCCATATTTTCGCAAATTGTTGGCTTTTGCTCTGCGGTGGCCCTGAAGACAGACTGTGCAAGAAGACAATAGTAATAGCGCGAAAACAAAACGACGACACACAGACAAGAAGGACACAAGCACTAACGTTCAACTGAGTTTATTGCACAGAGCGCGAAAATATATAGAGGAGAAAGTAACCATTACTTTTCTGTTTTGTTTCCTGATAGACTTTTCTTTGTCTTTTTTGTGTGCTTTTGTTTTTTCCTTACTCATGTTTTGCTCTTTGTGCTTATGGTTTTTTTGTCACAGGGTTACTGTCTTCTCTATATATTTTCGCGCTCTGCGCAATGAACTCAGTTGGAAGTTAGCGCTCGTGTCCTTAGTGTCCTTCTTGTCTCTGTGTCGTCGTTTTGTTCTCGCGCTATAACTATCATGACGCCATACCAAGTAGCCCAAGCTGCTACACTTCTAAGGTGCAAGAAGCTCGGGATCTGTGTGTCTCTTTGAGCTGACGGTTCTCACGTGTTTCCTGCATCATCGAGCAACCGTGTGCTTTTGAGCACCTCTGACCCTGCACGTCGCGGATACCTCGCTTCTGTGCCAAACCACAAAGATCTGCCAGTGGTAACAAAATCAAGCTGGTGTCATCGTCTGTGGTTGCTTCCTGCAGAAGCGATAAGCAAAACGCTTCACTATGTCGTCGGCACCGAGCCGCGGCCGCCAGTGACCAGTGGGAGTGTTGCCGAGGCATGTGAAAGAAGCATCGCATATATTTTGTTCCACAGAATACGATGTCTTCTGGAGTAAAGTGCTGCCCGCATTGTCCGCCTGATGCACCAACTGTTCTCAAACAAGTAGCGCGAAACCGAGAGCCGAGACGATGCCGACAGAACCAACGAGCACCTGCCGGAGAGCTCGAACAAAACCCGGATGGTGGTCCGTCTCTTTCGTTGAAAATACATAAATCGCCCATTCCCCATAAGACTCCGAAGATAGCTGAAACGTGCTCATTTGTGTCTGAAATGATGACGAAATTCACACAGGATATGTATTCTGTGATCGCGAGCTGTGTTTCATCGCACAGCCGTGCTCCTCGAAAAGGCTTAGTACGCCATGTGTAAGAAGCTTGTATGCAGGCGTGCACCACTCTTTGTACGCCCGTTATCATAAATACGTGCTGCTACTGTATTTGTGCATCACCGCTCAATGAAAATCATTGAGCTGCCGTGGTTCGTGTGTAAATAGGTATATTTTGTGGACTTGTCTAACAGCAGTGCTAATTTTGGCCGCACCACTGGTTGGCCGCACCATATTGACCGCACCAATGGTGAGGCCAATAGGCCAATGTGCCAGCATGGGATTACCAAAAGGGTGAGATCGGGTGGGTTTATAATAAAAAGCCGGTGTGGCTACTAGCGACCTGCAGCCAACCTTAAGTTTACGCTTGCACTTTTAATTGTTATTGTTAATCGATGTGAAAACACAGCTCTCCTACCAGTACTACACGGCCGGTCGAAAAGTCTTGCCTATATATACCGGATTGTCGACGTGCAGATGAGTAACCCATGCTGTTGCTTCGAGTGGTGTTTTATTCTGCATTTGTTGTGTGTGCATGTTTATTTGTATGTTAATTTGTGTGCCATAAATTCTGCCGTCATTTGGTATTTAATAAATTTGTCGACTGTGAGCGAATGCACCCGTCAACACTCATATTTTACCACCTGAAATAACTCATAGAAATCACCTCAAAAACCTTGCGAAGGCAGTAAAAATTTATTGCCTCTATACTCGCTCAAAGCCTCATTGGGGTAAATAATTACAACCCTTCTTACGTTGAAAAACTCAGTGAGCACGAGAGTAAATATTTACTTCGACTAGTAGGGGATTAAAAAAATCAGGAAAGGTAGTGTGCTAGAGGACAAGAGGTTTACTCAGTTTTTGAGGTTATTTCAGGTTATTTTTATTTAGTGTGTGCGGTGATATCAGCTTCAAATCGATTACTTCCACCGTGTCTTGAAGACCATATTTTGTGCTCGACAAGCCGAGCTTCGCAAAACACGCGATATCTAGCCTTGCTCTTTTTGTGTGCTTCATTATATTCAATTGGGAATTCCAGACAAATGCGCCGCCTACCATATTACTTGAAAGTGGCTTTGTCTAGCGCGCACGGTAGAACACTGAGCAGCTTCATCACATTGGAAAATGTCCCGAGTGCCTAACAGTGAGCCCCTGCTGATGGCTGAATTGTCCCAGAAGCAATACACTAAACGCCGAATAGCAGGGTGACGGGGAGGTCTAATAAGACCGAAAATCGCATCATCCAAGCTTATAAGAAAGAAATCCGCATCAGCGACGCTCGACATAAACGGCACCTTCGTGCAACGACTGCTGCTCAGGACGCCGACATCCGCGACACCGCGAAGGCAAGCCTCTTCAGTAGTGACAAAGTGACCGGTGCGGCTGCTAGAGTGTCTGCAAGAGCATAGACCATAAAACGACGGCTAGCAGAAGGTAAACTGAAGAGCCACGTTGTGGCCCAGAAGCCGCGCCTCGCCTTGTCTAACAGGTCTTAACTTCGCAAAAGTACACGTCACCTGGATCACGCATGACTGGAAAACAGCACTTTTTTTACGGGTCCACGTTCACCACACGCTGGGGCCAAAAGCACCGTGTGTGGCGCCTTGTCAATGCACGCTACGCGCAAGAAGTAGCATCGAACGGATGCACGGCTGTGAATGTTTGGGGCGCTATGTCCCGTGATGCACTTGGTGTTTTGCGTTGCATTGAGGAACACCTCACATAGGTAAAGTACTGCGACATTCTCGATTATAGGGAGCTTTAGAATAACGTTTGTAGGCAGTGTAGGCGTTGTGGGGACAGCGGGCAACATATGATTTTAGAATAACGTTTGCGCCTCCTAGGGAATAATCTAGGCACTTTAGCTGCCCCACAAACTCATATTCACAGAAAGTTCACATAGCCTCTACAACAGCGTTTGTGGGCTGCACACGCCGCCTGCTATTTCTGATTTTCTGCGGCCGCGCCACGAACGCGTACGGCGGCTCGCGTCACGAAGCATGCGACCTCGCAGCAACAGTACCGCGAGGGTTAGCGGTGTGCTATTCTGAAACTTCCTGATGTCATGATACCTTACGCGTTGAACGGGTTTTTTCCTGACGGGAACTTCCTGTTTCAGCAAGACTTGTCTTCTGTTCCTACTGCAAAGGTTGTTGAACAGCTCTTGAACATGCGAGGGGTGCGGTAACTGAATTGGGTCCCCAAAGGGGCAGACCTCAACATCATCGAGGCTGTATGGGGCAGAATGAAGATCAGGTTGTGTAAAAGAGGGTTACACAGTGTTACGCCTGGGAGTCCACAGCAAACGTCAATGCCTCTGCAAAGGCAAACTGTGTCAAGGCCAGCGAGCGAGCCTGTCTGACTTCATCAACTTAACGACTTCATCAAGTGGCGGCACCAGTCTGTCTTACGCAACGCACGGTGAGCTCCCTCAGCCCACGAGCTCAATGAAGCAATCGGCGCCCACCAGTCTGGCGAGTCGTACGCAATGCGTGGCGACATCACTCGTCCTTGGGTGCAACCCAGCGCAGCGGCTGGGAATTTGAGGATCATGACGCAACCCAGCGGCGGTTCTTGACTGGAGGAATTTGACACGATGGCCAGCGGCGCTTCTGATTGGACGCTGGTGACGTTATGGACGACCTGGGGCCTATAAAAAAACAAAGTGGCGTGTCGACAAGCAGCCCACCTATGCGTCAGAGAGAGAAGCCGACGTATGCATCAGAGAGAAAAGCCGACGTATGTGCCGAAGAGAAGACATCTTGGCTCTTCCAGTCCCTAAGCTGTCGGTCCCATTGCCGAATATGTAATGCCTCTATTTCTATGCTGTACATAAACCTTGCCTCAACTCACCATCGTCTTGTCAGCTCATCGATCAGCTCTGCGCAAAAGCAGTCGCGAGCTGAGAAACACACGCTACCCCAACAGCCAGTGACCTTGGCAGCGGCGAGTGTCGGAGCAGTGGCGCCTTCTGGACCATGTTGGCGTCGCACTTCGTAACAACAGTTCGTCCGCCAATATGCTATGGAACGCTGTCGAAAAAGAATGAATACGCCTCCAAAATGAACACAGTTTAAATGACAATTTGTGTGCGTCTCTACCATCCAGAAAGCAGAATGAGACTGCCGTGCATGAGCCGCTACTAAGGCGTGGTGACCGCTTCATCTGCTTTCCTTTCCCTTCACCTGCAATCTCACATCTTAATACTATCAGAGACGACGCGTGATCGGTTCACCAGCAGCCGTTCAGCATTAGTTCCGCAGCCAAGCACCATCAACGAAGTTACTGGCTGGAATAGAAATTCGCATGTACTAGCTTCTTATATTATGCATGTCAGTGTAACTTCATTTTGTTTTATTTTTGTGTACAATTCTGCCTTTTTACACTACTCGTGGTATTATTCTGTTTTCATTTTCATTGACTGCCAGAAATTGACTTTGCTTCGCCATTTCGAGCAGCACCTAATGGATATTAGACAAGCATAAAAAAAAGCAGCACAGCTTTTGTTCTCACTTGAATATCAGTTACCTTTTTTATTCTAGCAGTGCTTTGCTCTATTTAGATGACCACACAATTATTTTGGAAAGCCAGGAGCATTGGCAGCACAGCTCTGCTAAAGATTATTACTCAAAATACTGCGCAGTCCGAGTCGTCGCCGGCTCTCTATTTCTTCGAGAAGCTAAATGCGAGCTGAAAGTACCCAACTAAAGTAAAACAGCACCTTTATACCCATTCTTGCACGAAGTTAACGCTCAAGCTTTGATAAGATTCGCACGACACGTCTGGTGGGCAGTGAAGTCACTGCATTGTGCTAAATATTTTTTAGTAAACGCAGAATCAGCGGGCAAAACGAAGCGCAGAACCTTCTTCCAAATAAAAAGGGCGAGCGTGAAAGCAAGAGTGTGGGGGCGATGTACATTTGCAGGATAGAGGTTGGTGCACACCGGCGACTAGCAGTGGTCGCGCGACCATTCGCGACTGGTGACCAGAAAGGAACTGATGTTCACTCCGGCAGAGGCTGCATGCGAGTGACCGGAACTGGAGAGTCACGTCCGAATATCGTTATCGGCGAGAACTCCGCAGACCGGCACCAATCAGCTTATCGCTGCCAGCTGAGAGAGCGGAGCAAACCGAGCGCGCCACATTTATTGTTTTCGTCTGTTCTCGCACAGCGTTCTCAACGGCGTCAAGGAGTTCGATTCAAGCGAAGAATAAGAGAATGTCATGGTGCTGGTGCGCTGTGCTATGGTGTCAGCACTGGCAGCACAGATGCCCCCAAAGGAAAAAGCTGGTGGTGGGTGTGACCGTCCCTTCGATCGTGAGAGTTGGCCGGCCATGCAAGCTACCTACCTCCCGAGCTGCGCCGAGATGACGAGGAGTATTTCCAAGAGTCGTACGTATTCAGAAACGCTCTTGAATTTATCTTGACTTGCCAAAGCCTCCAATGCAGCACAAACGCGTCTCGAACGTGGTGCCTTAAGTTGTTGCCAAGGCATGAAGCGCAAACGTGTTCCAAGTGCGCTGCATTGAAGGCGGTACAAAGTCAAGTTGAAGAAAAAAAACGATTCTGAATACGGGGAAAGATAGTGCACAATTTATTTTCTCTTTACTTTGGCAGTGTTTAGCTTCTTGCGAATGCCGCCACACAAATTCGACACTTTGCTCGAGGTGCTGCGCCCCGCCATCTTTAAGCCAAGTATTCCGTAGTGGCTATGGTGCCATAATCCAGAGGAACGCACTCGTTTGTATCTGGCGACAGAAAACCAGCGCAATAAAGGAAAAAAAACAAAAAAAAAACAAAAATTGAGCGTCGCTGATTGGTTCCAGCAGCTTCGCGACAGCAGTCGCGCGACTGCAAAATCGGTCAGGCAGCGACTAGCCAAAGCAGTCGCTTTGCAAACGTTTACGACAGTTCGCGACTGTTTGCGACTGTCGCAATCGGTCGCGCAACCCCTGCTAGTCGCTGGTGTGCACCAGCCTTAAGCCAAGCTCTCTCCCAATAACTGGAAAGTATGTCACGATCGGCGCTACTGTACAACCTTACATCACGCCATGCGTGGCCGAGCACGCTGCATCTTATACTGAGTGCGATAGTACCTCTGATATTCTGTATTTTTGCTCTGGCATTATAGTCTGCGTTAGCCAGCTTCTTTTGTCCGGTGATGTAGAGTTTAATCCGGGGCCTCCTAAGTTAAACCAGGCTAACACTCGTCTTCTTGGTTTGTTCTTTGCCGAAGAGACTGGTGATTCTGACTCAGCGGGTGCTGAATCGAATTCAGTAACTCAAATGGTTACTCAGTTAATTAGGGTCAAAAAAATATATCACAAGATATAGCTGCAATCAAGAAATTTCAGGAAATTGTCAACTCTAGGTTCGATTCTTTAGAGAATCGTGTCTCCGAATAACAATCGCTTCCCATCACGCGTTCACCCCCAGCCGGCAGTGAATGCGTTCTTGATGCCCTTCGTCAAGACGTGGTGAAGCTTACGGCGTCGCTCGATAGTCCGAGCAACCGATCCAGAAGAAACAACCTAATCATTTTTGGCCAAGTTGACACAAACAATGAAACATAGCCCGAGTCGGAGGAGAAAGTTCTATCTTTCTAACGAAGGCAACTGAGTGAACAGATTACTGCGGTAAATATATAACGCTGTCTTGGGCTTGGTAGATTCAACGAAAGGAAAAACCAGCCTGCCATTATTAAGTTACTTCGCCACGCCACGGTGGTCTAGTGGCTGAGGTACTCGGCTGCTGACCCGCAGGTCGCGGGATCAAATCCCGGCTGTGTCGGCCGGGATTTGATCAATCAATTAATTAATAAGTTACTTAACTTCAAAGATAAGGAATGCATCTTATCTCGTGGTAATAAGCTTGAGGGCACTAACTTCGCTATTCGTGAGGATTTCAGCCCGGACATCAGGCTTGCACGATCTAAACATTTGAAACATGCAAGAATGCTGAAATGCCCTTTCTAGCTTCGAAACAATAAGCTCCTTGTTCATAAAAAAGTGCTTCAGTATGATAACATGCAGGATATCGTTATTGAATGGCAAAAAATAGCAAAGGGGGCGGTGCCCGAAAGATGCTTCCTCCGAGCTGTATGTCGACAGAAGGCGTTCTACTCATCCCGTTTCCGAACTCACCATTTTGGACGTTAACTACCGAAGCATAAAAAACATGACCGATTACTTTTCTTCTCTAACCTTTTCAGTCACACCTTACGTAATTTTAGGCACGGTATCCTGGCTCGAAGAATCTGTTGATAGCGCAGAGGTTTCCCCCCCCCCCCCTGGTTTTCACATCTACCGTTCTGATCGCGATGCACATGGTGCTGGTGTCTTTCTTCTTGTTGATTCATGCTTACAGTCGTCTCCTGTGTCAACGCCATCCGACTGTTCTGAGTCAGTTTGGTGCAATATCAATTTTACAACGGGACAGTCTCTGACATTTAGTTCCTTTTACCGTACCCCTCCCTGCCTGCGTATCGCCTGACATTCAGGTCCATTTCCAAGTTTCTCTCTACAATAAACAATGACTATCTTATAGGCGGCGATTGATTTGATTTGATTTGATTTGTGGGGTTTAACGTCCCAAAACCACCATATGATTATGAGAGACGCCGTAGTGGAGGGCTCCGGAAATTTCGACCACCTGGGGTTCTTTAACGTGCACCCAAATCTTATAGGCGGCGATTTAAATATGCCCAATGTTAGGTGGGTTGACAACAAACCTATCCTTGGTAATTCCTCTGCCCTATATAAGGCGTTTCATGAGGCAATCATTGTCAATGACTTGTATCAGTTTGTTACTGAGCCTAGTAGATGTGGACTCAAAATAGTTTTTTCAGCTTAGATCTGCTTTTTTTATATATCAGCCATCGCTCGTGCATGATACCACTGTTATTCTTGGGATTAGTGACCTAGAGTGTATTGTGGCTCACTTTCAGATAGTCCCTTTTTCTTGTGCGCATCATCGATTAAGGAAGATATAGCTTTGGTGATGGAAATTATGCTTCTTTATCAAATGAGCTTGCCATTTTTCTGCAAGAATTCAATCATTTAGCACAGATTTCAACACCCTATTGGATACATTTTTCTTCACACTAAAGCAGACGGTAGACAAACATGTTCCAAGTAAACGTTTGTCTGTGAAACAACGTATTGATAAACCTTGGGTTACTCCAGAAGTCAAGCGAATGATATAACTTTTTGATGTAACTTTCTGAATGATCAACAAGAGACATCGTCTCCTGAATTCTTATAGTTGCAACGCAATCCTCGTGTAATCATGGTGCTAAAGTCAATTGAAAAATTTATAAAAACAAAAAACAAGATTGCCAAGGGAAAATATTTTTAGCATCAGGCCCAAAGTTACAAAATAACCCGAAAGAAATTTAAAGTGTTTAAAAGCAATCGGCAAGGAATCAATTGGCATCCCAAGCATAAACGATGGCGGTCTACTTTTAATTGATGACCCCGATAAAGCTTCTGCTTTCAATCGCTATTTTCAGGCTTATGTTACGCATCTTTGTCAAAGAGATGTGCCGTCTATTCCGGGCAATATCCTTAAACCTACGCCGAAGCTGGTGATAAAACATGTTGGTATACTTGAGTTGCTTGACAAAGTAAAGGCTTCTGCAAATGGCCCGGATGATATACCCTCTTATGTACTAAAAGCTTGCTCTGATGCAATTGCCCACTACCTTGTTATAATGCTTTAAAAATAATTGCGTTCTTCTTGTTTACCTATTGAATGGGAAGTCGCGAATGTGGTTCCGATACATAGGGTTGGCCCTAAATATATTGTCTCCAACTACAGGCCCATTTCTGTAACGAGCATGTGGAGCAAAATATTGGAACACATAGTATAGAGCGTTAAAGTGAATCATCTAGAAAGTAACAGTTTTTTGTACTGAATCTCATGATGAATTTCTAACTGGTCTTGTTCAACAGAACTCAATCAATTCAGTCAAGATCTTTTTCGCTCATTTGACCTCGGGGAGCAGACGGACTGCATATTTCTGGACTTTTAGAAATCGTTTGATTCTGTGCGCCATGCTTACTTATATTACTGTATTTAACTTATTATCAACTTCTCAGGCTTTTTTAATGTATAACTTGAGAAGTTGGAGGCACAGTACATTTTTTACATTCAGGGTATTTGTATGAAAAGTTCTTAACGGGCTCCAGGCACCTGCGTAAGTTGATACAAGCGATATAAACAAAACTTTCCTTTGAAGAACAAAATATGGGTGATTATAACGTCAAACTATCTCTCGTTGCTTCCTTTCAAATTTGTCGTTAGCTGTATATTGAATTGAACTGAGTTTATTGCACAACAACGTTGTGAGGAGACCAGGCAAAAAAGTTGCACTGAGTAGCTTGAGGGGAGTCTTGAGGGAATATTGGTGTGAACACTCTTTGTCATGCACACAGCACCAGCTTGTTACGCGAGGCAACAAATGACGGGAAAATGCCCACTTACGCACGACCACATAAAAAATAAGATAATAAACTATTTTCGATATGGCATATTGTTTGCCACTGGTTCGTCGGCATTTAAAATTTTCTGTGGGCCACAAAATCGCTGCTTGATATATGACGTCACGAAGACGGAGAACATCTCCTTTAAATGTAATTCAGGTAGGCTAGCTCTCATTCACATAGGCAGCGCCTACATATAGCCGCTGGCGAGAGGGATTATGAGTTTAATGAAATATTTCCACTTGCAGCGTAATGGTGTTCAGTAGTTTGTATGCGTATACTTCTCTCTGAGCTCATACTTGCTGAGAAAAAAGAAGTGGAAATAAGAAGCGCTGCACGTGTGTGCTTCTATGCTGTCCGAGTTGAATTTAGAGTTGAAGAGGACAATTTAAGTTGAGTGAAAACCAACGAACTAAATCGATTAAGCCTCCATTGTGCTAACAGCCATGGTATTTAACCTTCTGATGTTGTAAGGGAAGTTGTAGGGCAAGCTTAAAAGCTGAGCTTCCTACTGAGCTCGAGTCCACTGCTTTATTCTTGGCCATTTTTCAAGCTGCCGCTATGGCTCGAACTAACCATAAGGCTGATCAGGTTTGTCATAGACTAAAGCGGAAAGATTTTTTGGCCTTTCAGTACGGAAAAACTCAAACATCAAAAACCACTCATCACACTCATTGACTCGCAACAGCTTCGACAGGTCGGCTGCTGACCCGCAGGTGACGGGTTCGAATCCCGGCTATGGTGGCTGCATTTCCTATGGAGGCGGAAATGTTGTAGGCCCGTGTCCTCAGATTTGGGTGCACGTTAAAGAACCCCAGGTGGTCGAAATTTCCGGAGCCCTCCACTACGGCGTCTCTCATAATCAAATGGTGGTTTTGGGACGTTAAACCCCCCATATCAATCGATCGATCAGCTTCGACAGAGCAGCGATGATGGTATATCCTTTTAGAAGAAAATTACTTTCCGGAAGCAGCAAATGCTTTGATCGGTACATAAACAGTTTCCTCGTTCCCATTCGTAACTGCATCAACAAGTGTGGCAGCTTGGGCTAATTGGTATGAAATCACGATAGTTATAGCGCGAGAACAGAACGACGACACCGACACAAAAAGGACACGAAGGACACTTCCAAAGTGCATCAACAAGTCACATCAGAATAAAAGCATGAACAAATATGGTAATAATATAGCGCCCCTGTTCAGCGCTGGGCGTGTTAGATGCCTCGGTGTGTGTGTACGGGAATGTGTCGTGCGTTTGCGCTCAAACCAATTTTTTTTTAATTTGAGGGCAGGTTGCGTTTGTAAATCCCGCAGTCAATAATCAATCACAGCGTGCCCCTTACTGCCAGAGAATGGGCTTGGTTGTCGAAATATGACGAAGCCTTATTCGGATTTACCAAAAGAGCGCGATTTGCCGAAGCAAAGCTATTTACCAAAACATTGCTCTGACCCGTGCCTACCAGTGTCTATACACAGTTTCACTGAACGTATCCTGGGCGCTGCCATAGTCCTCTCTGGGCTGGTGCTAGTGCGCGTGGCCCCCTCAAAATTGCACCACCGAGTCTACGACGTCGGCTTTTGTACTTAACAGCCCACACATGAGCAGATCATCCTCTCGGCCCGGAGCCAGGGCTATTTTTCGGTACGGCGGACGGAAGTGGGGGAGGGTACTTTTTAAAGGGCTCGAAAAACCCGTATTTTCAATATTATTGAGAAAAGACCTTGCTTCATCCGAATATGCTGGTTTACAGTGGTGGTTTGCATTTGTTGTTGTGTTGTGAGCCTGCTTTATGTCAGGTAAAATTCCTTACTTTGTAGGTTTTGCCAACTTTTTACAATTCTGTTTCTCAACTTGATATAACGTTTCCCTTTCCAGGTTCCCTTTTTCATGGTGGCTCATGCTGAACATGAGCAGCAACATAGCAAGCCAGCAAGCCACAAGTTTGATTCCTTCATCCATCATGACATTGGTTTATTTATAATCAAAGGGAATAAACATGGAACCCTAACGCTCATGTCTGCAGCTTATTTTGCGCGACTTGACTTTAATACGTACATCACACCTATTTTAGCTGGCTCTACAAATAGAAGCATGTAAATGAAAATAACCTCATTGAAATTCACACACCATTTTATTGGTCTTTTTGTATTACTCTGCTGGAAATTGTTTTACGCAAATGTTATAAATAATGATAAATTTAAACTACAATTTTTATGCAGTTGCTGGCTGCCACGAAAAATGTTACTGTATTGTTGGTTAAAAAAATGCTTCACTATTTCCAGCAGTAGTCGCGCAAAATAGAACATGGGTCAATAGAGTAGCTTAAAATTGCCGTGGAGTCACTTGACCTACGTAGGAGCGCCACTGGCAAGAGTCGCCTGACTCCCCAAGAAGTAGCAGTGTGATCCTTCGCGATAGAGTCATTTCATACTTCCTAAGAGGGTCGGCTAGGGCACTCTTCTAGAGCGCGCTGACTCTGATCCACCAAGAGAGTGACCCTGTCTGTCTGAAGAGGGTCGTATACGGGTGAAATCAAAACTATCCGAAAAGAGTCTGGTATACTTTTTTTTAAGTAGACTGTGGGCCCCAAACGCATAAGCCGGCTTTCTAGGTCTGAATATAAACGGTGTTTCAATTCATCTGATAAACAACATCGGCGCTTGTGTCAGCGTGCTTTCTGTAGTAGCAAAACACTATGAGGGCCACTTTATCGAACCTCTTAAAGCATGCAGCCGTGGTGTAAAATCAACAGACTTCTGGGATGGTTTTTTAGTTTGAATTTGCTTGTGAAGCACTTAGAATTACGAAGTGGTTTCAACGGTGGACAATGGCTGCATTGAGCAGCCTGAAAACACCCCACATCCCCGGGTTCATCGCGGATACAAGACGGCAAATGCGAAATATATTTAGTCATACTTTAAATGATCTGTACCCATGATATGTACCATAATAAAAAGGGTTATACAAAGGTGTATTCGAACACAGTTAACAAAGGATAATGAAAGTAGATGTTTTAGAGAGTGAGCACACTTAACTAACAAATCTTGAAGTTAAGCAATCAACCAGCTACTGGTTCGAAGTCATAGTTCGCGATCACATGACATAGTGGTGTTCTGAGTAATAATATATGAGAGTAATGATTGTGTCCTTAGATTAGCTCCACTACTTACACAAACACAGTCTAGCTTTTACAGTAGCAAACTTATAAATGACATAAATGAGGCGTATTAGTAGAGCACGAGATTTTCACCTTTTTTATATTTAAATAGTACACGTGAAATGCAGGCGCTAGATAAAAGGTCTACAACAGAACGCAGAGCTCTTTGTTTCGTAGGATAAACAATTCAAGTAAAAGACCAGCCTTCTGTATGTATTTTCACAATGACCATTGTACGGTAACACTTTCTAAGACCTGACGGACGCCTACTTTTGATCAACCATCCATTAAACGCGCTGTTCTTTCAAGGACATGCCGGTACCTCTCAAAAAGACACAACCAAACAACAAGTCAGGCTCGTAAAGCGTGTTTCAAGTGAAACTCATACATATCTATCACAATACAAATGGGTCACCAATTTGTTGTTAAGCCAAGTAAAACCAACCGATGGACAGGAGTGGAAGACGCTTCTGTTGAGGCTGCAGCGTCTGCAAGAACTTGAGGTAGAACGGAGGCGACCTTATCCGTTTGGAGCCACTTGATCGCCGGTACTGTGTGGCTCGTGCTGTAGTCGGACACCGAGGTCACTGGAGTGCTCGACCTCGGCGGAGCTGCAAGGACACAGCGTCTGCGATTCGCATGAGTTGCACAGCTTCGTACAACTATTTAGTGTACATGTTTAGCTCAAGACTTCTTACGCTCAGCGCCACACAGATGAAGAGCTTCGAGAGAGTGCAGAGAACTACCATGACCGCTACACAAAGCAAAGTTTCTGGCTGCTGGGTCACGCTGCCGACGATTGGCGAGCGCGTCTCAGCTGACTACTACAGTCCCAGCTGCTGTTTCAATGTGATAGCAATTTTAATAGTCTCGGCTGGTTTTTGCGTCGTCATCACGTGCAGCGCATGTACCAATATAATAATAATAAAAGTCTTTAGAGAAAGAAATTAACAAACTAACACTTGTTTTATGTACAAATAAAACCGATGAGCGAAGCTCCATACAAAGGGAACCGAAATTAACATGCGCCTGATCTCGCGGCTGGCTCTCATGAATGCGGTAGTGTAGCGAGTGGGTGGGGAGAGCGTCTGTTGCGCTCGGTGGCGGAAACAACCAAGTGAGTTAGTTTGCGACGGGTGCGTCTAGGGGCACCTGTGATCGCGCTGTCCGTTTTGTTCAGCGTGCTAGCCCTGCGCGCTTGCCCGGTGTAGTGAGCTTCAACGGCGCCGGCAGGGACTGCGGAGTGCGGGCCTGAAGAGGCGGAGGGCTGGCCCGGCGTTACGCCAATTTGGGAAGTAGTATCTGCACGTTCTCAGCATTATAAGCGTGATGGCACAAAGGGTGCCCTTGGCGTCCCGCTCGTCACAACGCACCCTCGTCTCCCACGTGTACTTTGTCCCGAGGGGGTACACAACATAGGCGCGTGCGCTTATCTCGCGAGAGCATTGTATGTCCTGGGCTTTAACCGGAATGATTGCGTCCAAGTTACCGAACTTATAAACGTCCATTCACTGGCTGCAGAGTCCCCGTTTGCGAAAAGAGCCCGTTTTTCAAACGCAGCGAAGTAACTACTGTAACACTTGTTCGCACTCGTCTGTACGTGTGAGTACGTTTTGTGCGTCGTGTTTTTTTGTTTGTGCAGCGTTTAGGCGTCAAACTGTCAACGTGGTTAGTTCGCTCTTGTCCCGTGCATGTTGTTTTTGTGCGTCATATGCGCGTGAGCAATGCGCTTCAATCTGCTTGCTATTCCTCGCGTGGCATTCCAATTTGTTGCTATCGCATTCATCGCCTCGCACTTCAGCCGAAACCGAATTTTCGATCACGTTACCACTTAAACACACAAGACTGTTGCGAGTTCGTGCCATAACGTGCTTGCCTCGTGGTTTACGATTGTTTGTTTGGAATGCCGGAAACTCGGCTGGTTGGTAGATGATTACGATGGCAAAAACAGCGCTGGACTATGATCTGCATGGATATGTGTGGGTCGATTGAAAAACGACAGCCAAGGGCACTGACCTAAAAACCTTTGTTTTGTTGCTGGGATATGTAATATATGTAGAATCTTTGCACGGAACAACACCAAGAACGTGCTAATAAGGAGAAGAAGTCTTCACGCTACATGCATCGGCAAAAGAGTTTGTCGTGATTTTGACAAGTAACTGATCACGACTTTACGAAGATAAATGAACGGCACACTGGCGCAAGCATTTTCGTGTGCATCTATATGCTAAGCGTCTGTTGCGAGAACGAAGCTGGTGACTTTTCAAAACTTTACATCGATAGAATGTTGACTTTTGGAAAACCTTCGCGAGAGCGCGGCACTGTAGTTGCTACAGTTTACTACCGAGGAAAGAAAAAGGAAAAGCACTTGCTCACAGCCCGCCATATGGCAGAGCCACTCATCAAAAAAGTTGCTCTGCCTGACCTCTGCAATAGATGTGGCATGATATCTGTTGCAGGCAGGTACACTTCATACAAAGGTATTCACTTTGCAGAGAAGTGCTTGCTGACTAGTGATGGAAAAGCAAAGTCGTGCTTCCAATGGAAATGTTTACGAAAGCTATCGCAGAACAACATGTACAGGAGAAAAAAGACGACAGATCTGTGCCCTGACAAAACTAAGTGCAAGAAACTTTCTCGTGCTTTGAGAAGGACACAAAAGAGCTTGGCCAATGTTCAGCAGCAAGTGACTCAAATGAAGGATCGAAACAATGCACTGAAAGAAGAAGCTCTAGAGGCTAATATACAGTCACTCCCGAAGAAAGAACAGCTAGCTGTGAGAACTTGTTTTCTGACTGCAAGACGAAAGACTCTCAAAGGCATGACCTATGATGATGAATCGGTTGTTGAATGCTTGCTAATGAGAATGTGGAGCCCAAAGCTCTACGAGCATATTCGGAAGCAAAGTATTATGGTTCTGCTTGGAAGAATTCGCTTGCAGAAGTATCTGCACCGATTCAAGGATGGCTTTGGATAGAACGCTAGTATTTGAGGCTTTAAGCGAAAAGACCAAAAGCATGGACACCTTCAGTGGTCATGGGGCCTGCTTGTGGACGAGGTTAAACTTTCGGAACATCTCAACGTGAAGGCAGCTGGTGAGCTCCGCTCTATTACTACCGTTACATTGTTCTAACTTCACATTATTTCGATAATGCACATTGAAAAGTAAGATTGTATTTCACTTGCACCATTTTCACAGCCTACGTGCTGCATGAGGTGTAATGTATTTTTTTAATAATTCAGGTGATATCGCGGGCTTCGTGGATTTGGGGGACTACAAAACCAGTATTTACAAGGGTGTGCTTGCAGACGATGGGATGGTTTTGCTGTTTCAGCCCTACACTGGTAAGTTGTTTAAAAAGTTTGCTGTCAAAAATATAACACCATCAACACTGTAATCCTAGATCATCATTGGTCTCGCCCATTTCTTTAGGGAGCTGGGCACAAATACTTGGCGTGTTTTCCTCAAGAGGCAGTGTTAAGGCAGCCACACTTGCAAAAATTATAGTCGAATGCACCATTTGGCTGAACAAGCGGGCTTGTATGTCGCCTCCGTGACTTCTGACGGCGCCAGCTGGAACAAAAGCATGTGGCAGATCTTTGGCATACGCGATGAGCAAATTCTTAACATCATTTTTTATTAGTAATGTCAGCCAGGCAGTGGACAGCTTAAAAGCAATGCTTTAGTTACTCGAATTCTGCCAGTAGTCATCCAAGAAGCTCTCTTGATTTTAAGCGCCTCAAATATAGAAGCGCTTAAAATGTGTATGAATTGTAGGTCGAAATAATTTATTAGCAAACAATGGTGTATTCCTTTATTTTCTTACCAATATATTCAAAATCTGAAATTTCATGTACTGCTGCTGCAGTGATTAAATGTGCTGCTCTATTACTTAACGTTAAAATTCTGTAGTTTAGCCTAAATAGTGTCCATCTGACGCTGGCTTTTTAAAAGCTCTGTTTTTGAATAATTTTGTACTTAACTAATGTACAAAATATATGTTTTAATAGGTTCTGCTAGTCATCTGAGAAGCAGCACGAAGCACCCTCTGGACCCCTAAAGACAGCTTTTCTTTGTCTCAGAATTTCCGCATCTTCTGAAAAATTTGCGCAATGGTTTTTTTATCTGCGGGTTACCCGACTCCGTCTGGCCGCGTTCACTGTGGCATTATCGAAAGAGCTTGGGAGTCCCACCATGAAAATGTCACACTAAAAGCTATGCCGAACATAATGAATGCACACCTGAAGCCGAATGCTTTCGAAAATTTGAGAATAGATTTAGCGCTCCTACTTTTTGGGGATCAAGCGGTCAAAGGGCTCTATGTGCATAGGAAGTGTATAGATTCCGTGTATACAAATGTGCAACCAACAGATGAATTCATCAAGCGATTGAATCGACTTATTCGAATAATGGCCTCAAACACAAGCACCAAAGCACTGAAGGGTTACGATCAGAAGTACGTTATACCTGCTATCTTATCCTAATTCCACTGCTGGTTACAACTAGCTCTTCACATCACGTCTAAGTCAGGACAAACTAGAAAATCTTTTTGACATGATAAGGCAGGCATCAGGTTGTAATGATCATCCTACCGTGTCAGAGTATCTTGTTACTGTTGACTGAAAGTCATTATATAACCTGGCAAAACCACCGAGAGGAACAAACTGCTCACCAGATGTTATCGAAGCACTGTTAGGTGAAGCACCTGTATCACAATCTGGTACTAAGGCAGCACCACTTTTGAACGGTATTTGTGATGTCCAACTTCGGAGACGAACATAGAGTAGCAAAACGATTTATTGCTATATATTGTCGCAAGTACGACAGTACAACAGCAAATGAAAAGGGTGAGGCAGGGCGGCAGCCTAGACATGCAGCTTTATACCGATCGCAGTCGGGTCACATGATTACTGGCAGCTGGGCTGGCCACTCTATCGACAATACATGGCGCTATCGCATACATGACATTTCCTCCCACTTAAATTGTGGAGAGCTACAGTTACACAACATTAAGGTGGCGTGTAGCGATCGGGCGCTCGTCGACTGCGTACTGGATATCTTCGTACTGATGGTGCTGTCTCGGAGGCGGCGGGCGCTACCGTAGCAGTCTCCGCACTGGCATCCGAGAACTCCCAGAAGGTTTCTTTGTTCTCCTCACCATCGGAGACGTCAGCTGAACCCAAGAAAAGCTGATTTTGGTGACTATGCTACACGGCCAGGCCCCGTGGCGTGTGTACTTTATGGCATACGAAACAGGTCCTTTCTGCCGCACTACAGTACCCTGAAGCCATCTGGGTGGTCCCCTATAATTTTAAACAAGAACACCGTCGCCTACAGCTAACTGTCGGGCTTTGAAGCTGCATAGACTGGACTGAATTAATTGCTGGTGGCGAACTAATTCTTTTAATTCTGGCTTGAGAATGTCCGATTTGGAACGAAGACGGTGACCGAAACATAAGGTTAGCTGGCGCTTCTTTCGTGGTAGCGTGGGGTGTATTCCGATAAACAAGCAAGAAGCTGCCAAGGCTAGCCTGCAGGTTTCCAGCATTTAAATCTTTCTTCACGGTCGTCTTTAGGGACTGAACGAAACGTTCTGCCAAGCCATTCGAACTTAGGTGATAAGGCGCTGTTGTGACGTGGCGCGCTCCTATCTCTTGAACGAACGTCTGGATCTCGGCAGACTTAAATTGTGGGCCGTTGTCCGACACGATCGTTGCCGGATAACCGAAACAGCTAAAAATTTCACGAAGACGATCGATGGTTGCCGTGCTAGTAGTGTTTTTCATGATGCACACCTCTGGCCATTTAGAATGTGCATCAACCACAACTAGAAACGTGCGATGCCGAAAAGGCCCAGCAAAATTGATGTGTACTCGCTTCCGAGGGGATGTTGGCCACGACCATGGGTGCAGATGAGCAATGTTAGGAGCAATATGCTGCTCCTGGTAAGGTTTGCATCCTTTGACATAAGACTCGAGATCCGCGTCAATTGAAGGCCACCAAACATAGCTGTGGGCCAACTCTTTGGATCGCACAATACCTGGATGACCGTCGTGAAGTTCTTGTAGCCCCAGAGACCGCAGCTTTGCAGGCACCACTATACGCATTCCCCACAGGAGACAGCCTTGGTGTGTGGTAAGCTGTGTCCTCCTGTCGAAGAAAGGTTTGAGCTCCGCATCGTCCGTAAAGTTAGGCCACCCCGTACTTGTGAGCTCGAGTACTCTGCAAAAAAGCTGATCATGTGAGGTTGCACGTGCAATATCTTTGTGCATCACCGGCATTGATTGCAATCGTAACGACTAGAACGTTTCCTCTGCATCAGCAGCAGATTCTCGACGAACCAGCAAGCGCGACAAGCAGTCAGCCTCTAGATTCTCGTTTTACGGTCGAAACTTCAAGGTGTACGTGTAGGCAGATAACGTCACCGCCTAATGTTGAAGCCTTGCTGCTGCCAAGGTTGGTGTGCCAGACTTTGGACCCAAGATATTTTGCAGTGCTTTATGATCCGTTATCTGCGTGAACGAACGCCCGTATAGTAGTGAAACTTCTTAACGCCGAAGATGATTGCTAATGCTTCCTTCTCGATCTGGCTATACTTCTGCTCAGCATCAGACAGAGCCCTTGAAGCGTAAGAAACAGGGCGAACGGTTCCATCAGCAAAAATATATGAAAGCACAGCACCTGCCCTGTAATGAGATGCGTCGCAAGCCATTTGTAGCGGTCTTTGCGGATCATAGTGAGCCAGGACCTCCGGGGATACCAACGCAGCCTTAATGTCGTCAAAGGCCGTTTGACATTCGCTGGTCCATGCCCAAGCTTGATCGTCATGCAGGAGTTTGTACAGGGGTTCGGCTAGCGTAGCCAGTTGAGGTAGAAATTTTCCGTAGTAGTTTACGACTCCGCGCAAAGAACGAAGCTGCGGCTTGTTCTCCGGGGCTGGCGCGGCTACAATGGCATCAATCTTGTCCGTCGTGGGATGTATGCCATGTGCACTCAACTTGTGCCCCAAGTAGGTCAGTTCCTTCTGAAAAAAGAGCACATTTCTCAGCTCTTATTTGAACTCCTCGGCTTTCAAAACGGGTTAGAACTGCTTCCAAGTTCTGCATGTGTTCGACTCTAGTCCTTCCGGTCACCAGGATATCGTCCAAATAGCATGCAACACCTTTGAGACCCTTAAGCACGGAGTCCCTTTTTCGCTGAGAAATACCAGGCACCGAAGACACGCCAAAAGGTAGCCGGTTTACGGCGAACAGTCCTTTCGTCGTGTTTATCGCCAGAAGACAACGCGCCGTTTCCGCTAGCCCTACCTGTTGATAGGCCCTGTTCAAGTCAATTTTAGGAAATTCTTTTCCTCCACTGAGTGCAGCGAAAACTTCTTCAACACGTAGTAAAGGGTAGCGATCAGTGTCTAACATAGGATTGACAGTAGTCTTGTAGTCGCTACATAGGCTGATGTTTCCGTCTTTCTTTACCACAGGCACTACCAGTGTAGCATACTCGCACGTGGCTAATGGTGTGATCACACCAATTGACTGCATTTTGTCAAGCTCTTTTTCCGCTGCTAGAACCAGTGCGAAAGGCACACTGCGCGCCTTCAAAAACTTTGAACGAGCGTCCGTTTTGAGAAAGGGTTCTGCCTTCTCATCTGTGATGCATCCCAATTCTTCCTTGAAAAGGTTACTGTACTTCTGCAAAAGCTTGCTAACCTCTACTTTTGCTTCTTTGTTTGTCGGCTCCAGTGCCGAGCAGAGCTTGTTGCAGGAAAATACAGCGTTTCAGTCGAGGTGCACGTGCTGTAACCACTCTCGGCCCAGAAGTGCCGGTGATCTCTGCTCAGTGACATACAAGAGTAATAGAACACTTTGTCCATTATGTTCAAGAACTTCAGCCACTCTTGCTGGTTCGACTAATGCGCCTGTGTAAGTGCGTAGACGCAATCTTGTCGTGCGCAACTTTAAAGAGGGGAACAACTGTTGCTGTTGCCTGAGAGAAATTACGGATACCGCTGCTCCCGTATCCAACTCCATTTCAAGTGGAATTTTGTATATCAACAGGCGTACTTTTATGACATCTTTTGCCGAGCACTTCATGCCGTTTAGCATCATTTCTCCGGCCCAGTCAAGAACTTTCAGGCTGCGTGCTCGCGCCCGAGATAACTTCGCGTTCTTATCAGACTGACATATACGTTGGATATGCCCTTTTTTCCCACAGCCCAAAACACGTCGCCGACGCATGTATGCAGTTCTTGCTCACGCGCTTAAAAGATCCGCACCGCCAACACATGTTTGACGCTTTCTTTTCGCTGGCATCTTTTACGCCGACTGCTTTATACCCCGGCTTTTGTGCAGTTACATGGTGTAAGTCAGAGACGCTTGTTGAACCATGCACATCTGCTGCACTTTTTGTTGCTTAATCCAATGCTAAAGCTTTTTCGACTGCATTTTGAAAGGCTAACTTCTTGTCTCCAACAAACATCACTCGCTGAATATCTTGTCTTTGTAAACCACAAACGAATCTGTCCCTCAGTGCCTCGTCTATGAAAATATCGAACTCGCACGAACTCGAGAGGGAACGCAGTTCCACGACAAAATTGACAATGAATTCAGTATCACGCTTAGACCGTCAATAAAACTTTGCTCTCTCACCAATTACTGAAGGCTTCGGTGCCAGATGGTCGCCAAGCCATTGCCTGAGGGTGTTGTACGACTTGCTTGATGGAAGGTCAGGGGCGGTAAGTGAATTGAGCAGAGCGTACGTCTTCGCCCCTATTAGGCTTAGGAACGCGTAAACCTTGTCTGCCTCCGGTATTTTGTTGAAGTGAACAAACGATGTCGACCGCTCGTCGTATGAAGTCCAGTCGCTTGAGGAATCGTCGAAAGGTTCCATGCGGCCAATTCTTTCTACCGCTTGCGTGACTGGGTGTGCCATCCCTGCTGTTCCAGTAGCTCGCTATGTGTCGGCGACCACCCCAGGAACTTCAAACAGGGTAGAACCTTTCTTCTGTTCTGCCAACACCGCTGAAGGTTTGAATCCCATCCTCGTCGCTAGATGTGATGTCCAGTGTTCGGAGACGAACGTAGAGTAGCAAAACGATTTATTGCTACATATTGTCGCAAGTACGACAGTACAACAACAAATGAAAAGGGTGAAACAGGGCGGCCGCCTAGACATGCA
The DNA here is from genome assembly GCF_043290135.1 of Rhipicephalus microplus. NCBI lineage: Eukaryota > Metazoa > Arthropoda > Arachnida > Ixodida > Ixodidae > Rhipicephalus > Rhipicephalus microplus. The sequence continues at coordinate 243,692,478 of NC_134702.1, forward strand.
GCTTTATACCGATCGCAGTCGGGTCACATGATTACTGCCAGCTGGGCTGGCCGCTCTATCGACAATACGTGGCGCTATCGCATACATGACATTTTTGACCACTTATTTAACCATGGAAAGGTTGATGAGGTCTAAGAGGCTATTGACAGTGTTTTAATCAAAATTTATCATGCCGCGTATGTATAAAAAAACAATGCTGCCTTGATTTACAATGCTGCCGGCTATGTGGCGAGCAAAAAAATTGAAAAAAAAACGCATGCCCACAACGTGCATCTTGCCTTTGCGTGTCCCCAAGTGACGCTAGTGTGGATAAGAGCTCTCACTTCACGGCTCGATTTGACAATGGCGGACATATTTATCCCAGTTCTGCCCTGTCGAGTGCAGTGAAACTGATCGAAGACAAATGCAGTCTTCTTTAGCAAAAACATTCTTCATGAGAACAGCTTGCAAGATTTTGCAAGGTGCCTGCGTTCGCCCCCACTGCCGCCGCTTGGCTGCTCAAGCCATGAAAAAGAAAGCCTGTCTGAAGTGATCAAGTTTTATGTCTTGTTAAGGTTCAGATTTTTCGTTAAAGGCCTGAACAAGAAAAGAGAAAGTTTAGGACAGCGGCGAAAACTCCTTAAGTTACGCCACTGCCACTAAAGTGAAGTGCGTACTCTGTAGGACCTGGTTTGTTTTGTTGTGTTGAATGTTCTGTGAATAAACTGCTTTACATTTGATGTCTGCAGTGTTTGCAACTGTCTGAAATTATTTTTATCATTTTCATTGGATCAATATTTACATTGATCTAATGCAAGCACTTAACAGTGACCAAATATAGTCGGGATGCAACTTTAGATACGGGTTGTCTTGTTTTAGGCATATTAGCGTTGGGATGGTGTGTTGAAGAGTGTTTTGTCAATATCATCCTGAACTCTCTGATAAGTGGGTCAGTAAAATTATGAGGAAGGTATTAAGAATGGTTGGCACATAATTCTGCAGTAATGTCATACAGGGTGTGACTTAGGGCCATAGTCAGAAAATTTAAACGAGCAGGTCTACATTATTTATGCTTTGTTTGGGGAAGCACATCTGCTCGATGATATTCAGTGACAACATTATTATCATAAGGCACGTCTATATTTTAAGTTTCGGATAGGTGATATAAGCTATGTTCAATTTTTCATGGTGTAATTGGGAAAATTCTCACTAGGTTGATTATTGGTCGTCAAGAAGGACAGCCTTTTGATTAATTTCAGGTATCAATCTTCAAAACAAGTTGACAGTATCGCTTTATATTTCAGTCATGTTATTTTCCAGAATTCACCGTCAGATTCTCCGCGAAACAAGATAGTGAGTCTCATGCAGCATTAGTGTCAGATAAGTGACTTGTATGTTACCATTCTTTGTTTTCACTCGAATCCTGGTAGAATTCAGACTGTTGTTAGGTTTTGGGGTCTTTTAGGTTTGGGTCGCTGTCAGTGTCTCGCGCGCGCGCGCATGCATGTGCGTGTGCGTGTGTGTGTTTGTGTGTGTGTTTGTGTGTGCGTGTGTGGGGGGGGTGGGGAGCGGTAGCCGACAGTGATGTGTATGCCACATTATCCTCATTTTATATTGCTAAATACGAGTACTGTGAAAGCAGTCGCGTAGGTATTGTGCAATAAAACGTTTTGTAAAGAACTCTCTGGAAATAGGGAAAAATTGAAAGTTGGCCTCACGCGATTTGGCCTACTGAAAGCTTCGCAGCGCTTCCGAAGTGCGCGGATTCAACAAAGATCCATCCGCTCACGCAGGAGCGCACCAAGCGGGTGCCATAGGAAGCCATCTGCGATGGAGCCATCTCCTCGCTCGCGCTCAGCACACTGGGCAGCATTTTTCTAGACACTGTGACAGCACTGCAAGTACGTTTTTTGAGCTGACTGTATGGTGTACTTTTACCATACAAGCAAATATTTTAACCTGTGTGAAACCTCGTGAACATAGATATAACGTCTGTGCTTGCCTCATGCCTTGAATGTTTTAAATGCGAAGCATTTCTTAGTGAACTTTGGCGATACTGAGCGTATCTATCTATCTATCTATCTATCTATCTATCTATCTATCTATCTATCTATCTATCTATCTATCCATCTATCTATCTATCTATCTATCTATTTATCTATCTATCTATCTATCTGGTAGATTGCCACTATTGCCACAGGTAGAAAAAGCCCGAGCAAGGGCGCTCGGGCTTTTCGTATGATTCAGTGCATTTCATGGATTCACAAACAGTACTGATAATGCGAAAACAGCCCGTACGACACAGAACCAACTGATAAAACCCTCTCGCTATAGTTTTAAATAATCATTGATTTTCAGGCAAGCTTAGGATAAAAGGCATGTGTGTTAAAGTGCTCACATCAGGCCTCCAAAACTTCACACCTATACCATGCGTGTTTGTTGCTTAGGTATTAACAAAATGGTCCCTTGAAAGTTACCTGGCAGGTCAGAATATGGTACCTATATATACCCGGTGACTGAATCGTAGGTGTGCAGCGCGGGTGGCAAGCTGTGGTGAGTGCGAGTGATGTAACATTACGGGGACGTTGTGCGCATGTATGTGTACTGTAATCATTATTGTGTGCTTCGAAGGTAATGCAATTAAAGTTACGCTTGCGCATGTTACGGCTGCTGACGAATTTTCTTTCTCTGTTGATGTAAAAGTTTGCTCTCATACTGACCTGAACAAGTTCTCCGATGGATGTAAAAAAACCCTCCTGGGACCATGCAAAAACCCCCTACTAATGGGGAGAAATTTTTTACCTGCCTCCGGACGGTGTTAATAAACCCCCCATGGGGGCGTTCGCTAGAAGACAAGTCACTGGCCCCCATCTCGGTTTATTTTTGTTCACAGTGCAAATACCTACACACACAGCCGTGGCACCGTGTTCACGTCTGTGGCATATCTCGTATTTATGCGGTTGCCTAAATGTTATGCCTGCGATGTGCGGCTAGAAAACGCATAATTTACAGCCGGATTAGCAGCCTAGTTGCTCTTGCTATTGCAATGTGCAACCTCTTCGGAATCTGAAGCTGTGCCCGAGCAGCGCCACCACAGCGAGCGCACAAAAAACTAGATGCCCTTTCGGTGCCTTGGAACAAGTTGCATCTTTTCTCTTTTAATTGCGAAAGCATATCTTATACCCATGTTACGCAGGCAAAACAAGCACAGTTAACCAACCACGGTTAACTGCGTTCAACCGCGGTTAGCGCCAACCGCATTTCACTGACGTTCCACAGCGCAAAAGCATCCTCGGTTAAGGTGCCTAATGCCATCAAGCGTAGAACAAACTAACTTATGCACTCATCAACAGAGCGACGTTTTGTTCACAAATATTCCACTTATTTCTTACATAATGTTCTTCAAACGTATAATTGTGTGAATATATGCATCTTTTACGCCAAAGCCTCATCTCTTGAGGTAGTTTTGTTTTTGTGTACCTATTACAGCTTTAGAACAATCTCACCGTGTACTCTTGCAACACTGTTTCTGTTTTGCTGACAGTAAATGGTGTTGGTGTTTGTCGAGCGTGAATTTTGTTGCTCGTTTTCTTACTGCCATGAGTTTATCTCGAGAGTTGTTTGCTGCAGTGACTCATGTGTGTCGCAGTGACGGGCGTGCGTAGAACTGCATGAGTGGTGATGGCTCTGAGCAAGCTGACGCTTGAAGTTGCAGCCGATCGCTACGAAGACAATGAACCCTACCAGCAATGGCCAATGGCTATGATTGGACACACATCGGATTCCCATCGGCTTCTGTTGTCATTGGTCAGTTCCCTGACTGGTTGATAAAAAAGGGCACGGCCTACGTCCCAATTAGGGGCAAGATGATGGTAATGGCGGGAAACATGTTTTTAATGTGTTTAATTTCCTTAATGTTGGCGATCGCCACATATCAGAATGAAACGACGTTTCAGAGATTGTTGTGCAAAATTTATTATGGTGGCCAAGAACTTTTCTGTGACATACCATGGTCGTGGGTCAATGCTCTCAGAATACGCTTGGTCATCAAGTACACTCACTTCTGCGTATCATATATAGCATATAGAAATTTGTGGCACAGAAACACATATGTGCCAACGGTGAAAACAAATGACATGGAAGCGCGGCTGTACGTGTCTGTGATCAATGAGGTCGTAGAGTCAACTGTACCCGAATAACTATAAACGTGTATGTTAGCGGTCTATAATGCAATTCCCACGTGGGCGCTCTAATGAATACCTCACATTTTTCTCCAGAGAATCAGACCTACAAGTGCGCACATAACATTCGCGATGTTTGAATTTTGTACCTTTTCCCGCTCTTCGAGCACTTCGGCCTCCGTACAGCCGTACTGCGCTAACAAAAATAGTTCACACAACGATTCAAACTGGTATTTTTGCGAACTTGCAAAGCACAGCAGTTGTCAAGCGTTTATGTTATACTACATAATTCGTCAAACATATCGCACTTGATTCGTCTTTAAGCGTGTTTCGGCATGTACATATTTGCATTAGAGCACGCATGGTTTATGCCCGACTTCCCCTGCGACTCCTGCGTGTGTCTGCCCTTTTTCACCTGTTGCTCGCTCGGTAAGGTTGTTCATCAAAGCTTTTGCCAAAATTGAAGTGAGTAAATATCAGCTGACTTATTCATTGCCCTTTTTATTGCGTGCAATTTATTGGTGAGGTACTGTGATGAAAATCGCCAATTTTTATAGTGTATTCCTAGATCCTTTTTAATTATATAACACAAGCTGTCCTGTTATGAGCGGACACGTACGAAACATTCTTAGATGCGGCATTCGAGCACAGATTCAGTTAGCACTAATTTATAATGATCGATTCGCTGTTTTGGGGACAATCGGCTATATGAAATCATCTCAATTCAACGAACGATGTCCTGTTCAGGTCATGCAGACGTACGGGCCATGTGTACTACATGCAGCGGAATGAGTAAGCCACGCGGGCTGTCATCGCTCCTCTACATTCCTGCAATTTTAATAATATCGTGCAAGTGTTGGGTCAGTTGGCCACGGAATATCGCAGCGCCTAATATTGGCGAGAAGTAATGATCGCAAGGCTCTACGATGCGCAAGCGCTAATGACACGTGTGTGCGATGCACACACTTTGTCTCACTGTTTGTTCAGAGATGACCGAATGCACCCTCTCTATCAGCGTTATCTGTGCAATCGTGCTGCTATGAGCCAGTGTTAAGTTGAGCGTCGTATTACAAGTTTCGTCACTTCTCGCTTATATTAGAAAGAACATATCGATGATTTTTTCTCTAAAAAGAAGAGTCGCATAGCAGAGGTTTTAAATTAGTTTTAAAGGTTCATGTGTAATTAAGGATGCTTTGGCAAAGTTTGCAGTGATCTTTTGACTGTGTGCACTGTGGATTACTTTTTCAATGTAAAAAAACACTGCTACATAATGGTAGCAGCAAATATACCAACAAAGTGAGATATGACGCAAAAGGGGGTGCACGCCTGCAGATATATCTGCAGTTAACTTAGTGCTCATGAATAACATGAAACAGTGCACTTGGGATGAAAATAAAACCATTGTGTGGACACCTAGAGCATCCACCTTTTAATGATTTCAAGCTGAGAAGAATAGCCAATCATTAATTACTTCTGAAATGCAGTCCATGTGACTTTTTGGAGTGTTGCTGTAGTGCATTTTGGCTATCGGTTTTAATACAGGTTCCTGTCCTTGAGTTCATAATGAGCGTGGAGATATCTTCACAGGATCACAAAAGGTGATAATAACCTTGCGTTGTCATTTAATTGTCATGATCAGGTGGAGTGAAGCCGAAAGGACACGGCACAATGAGCGAAAGAAAATCATTGGTGATGCGAACACAATCATTTGCCGCACTGATAATTTTGTGCACTAGCTGTGCATCCAGCTACACAGAGGATGACTTTACTAAAGAGTCTAAGAGACTTTGCAACTGGGCCGATGGTGTTCACATCGAAGACACGTCTCTTAGTGCACATGAAGATATTGCACATGAGAAACTTGCCTGTTGAACATAGCAACCTTGCAATTACCAACATAATTGAGGAATTGGGTGCTTATTCCAGTTCATCTGCGAGTTCATCTGTGAGCACATCTGATGATGAATTCATGGTTGCTAACAGGCCCCATGCATGGTATCATTTCTTCACTCGGAGAATCGGCACTTGGTGGAAACATAACGCATGAAAGTCTTGATAGCCTTCCGAGTATTCTGAAACCTTATTTGCCACAGTTGCCTAGTTCAGCGCGCACACTTCTAGCAACGCCATTGATCGTTACGCTTAGTAAATTGAGTACTGTACAATATTATCACTTTGGATTAAAGAGGAGCCTTAGCGCTCTGCTTGAGAGCATGCAACGCCTGCCAGGTTTAGCCTTCCAAGTGAGCTTCAATGTTGATGGTCTTCCACTCTTCGAAAGCAGTGGGACAGAGTTTTGGTTCATACTTGTCGAACTGCATCACCCCCATCATCATAAAGAGGACAGTGTACACATTATCGGGGCTTACTGTGGCAACTCCAAGCCTCTTCTAGATGAGTTTATTTATCCCTTTGTAGGTGAGCTAGCTGAAGTTTTGAGGAATGGCTTTGTGCATAGGGGAGAGCACTTCGTTGTGTAAGAGCTTTCATATGTCGTGCTCCAGCCAGATCATTCATAAAGGCAGTGAAAAGACACAATGCAAAGTCTGCTTGTAAAAAGTGTACAACTGAAGGTGTTTATTACGGGCGAATGACATTTCCAGACATCACAGCTCTTTCTCGTACTGACTCCGCTTTTCTGACTAGACCGATGGTGACCATCACAAAGGCCATTCACCCCTGACGTCTAGGGATGGACTAGGGATGGTGTTAGTGTTTCCTCTCGAGTATATGCACCTTATGTCCTTAAGAGTAACGAAGAAAATGTTGCTAACCTGACTGAACGGCAGCTTTTCAGTAAGAATGCCATCAGCTAATGTAGAACAGTTTTCGGGACTTCTTTGTGGAATGAGGCTTCAGATTTCTAGGGCAGACTTTCTCAGAAGGTGTTGTGGTGTTGATGAAGTCAGCGGATAGAAGGCAGCTGAGTTTCGTTTTTTTTCTACTTTATGCTGGTCCTGTTGTGCTGAAAGCTGTTTTATCTAAGCATTTGTATGAACATTTCCTCACATTACATGTAGCAGCTTCCATACTTGTGAGTTATTGATCTGAAGAGCGTATTATGTATGCTGAACAGTTGTTGAAGTTTTTCGTGGAATGTGCAGTTGGGTTATATGGTAAGGAATTCTTAGTCTACAATGTACATCGCCGAGTACACTTTGCTAAGGCCTGCCTACGATTTGGTGCTCTTGAAGGTTTTAGTGCCTTCCCATTTGAGAAATATTCGCACAAAGTTAAGTGTCTTGTGCGCACAAAGAGCAGGCCTCTTGAACAGCTGGCAAAACGAATTGAGAAGACTCAAAAAGTCACATCTTTTAAGGTGCCTGTCATTGCAATTATTTCAGAGTGCCATGTAGACCCTCTGTCACAGCATTTATATGGTCCTACTTGTGGGCGGCATAGGAAGGCACAGTACCATAAACTTTACTTTGGGACCACAGTTCTACGTACAGAGAGCCCAGACAGGTCTGTACTTCTGAAAGATGGCCGTGTGCTGTTAATCAAGAACTTCGTACTTTGTGACGACAAAATTTTTGTTGTGGGTCAGGAACTCGAAAAAATTGAAGACCTCTACTCTCATCCCTGTCATTCATCACTTGTTTCTGTGTTTTCTGCTCGTGGTGATAAGCGGCAGTTGTCCAGTTTCAGTGCTTCCAACATTGCATGAAAAGGCATGAGTTTCAATGTGGAACGCAAAGTTTTTTTCTGTCTACTTTTTCACATGCTTTGTGTTTAGTTATGTAGGCCACATTTAGCTCTATTTTTTAGTTCTGATAGCTAAAGTAGACACACAACCTTTTTGTGTTATTTATTGCAAAAAGGATTGTAAAATATGCCAGCATTTTGCAAAAAGGTTGTCTTTGAGAAATGATATTTAGAGTCTTATGTACCAAAACCAAGATAGAATAGGCTGCGATGTGGAGGGTTCTGGGAATTGCAGCAATCTGGTTTTTTAATTGGCACTCACATCGCACTGTATACGGGCCTTTATCACTTCGTCACCATTTAATTGTGATGGCAGCCACTGGAATTAATCCCGCGATTTTTGAGTCAGCAGCCGAGGATCATAACCACCGATCACCGCAGTCATCATGTTTTGCGAATAACAATCATTTGTAATCATGTCAACACTCTCACTTGTTTCAAAAATTTAGTGTGAGGTTTAAACTGCTCATTGAACCATACTCTTGTATAACTTTGAGGTTATCTCTTCTTTAGCTTTACCACAATGTTTACCACCGTCTCATGGAAATTTATCGATGTTGCTAGAAACACTTTTATGGATTACAACCTCCACGCTATCAGTCATTCTGAGACCTGCTCTGGAGCAATTGATGTGCTGATGAATTAACAGTGCAATTCCACCGATTTTTCAATTTTTATGGCTACTGATATTTCAGTTTGTGCTTCAAGCAGCTCGGGCAGTCCAACTTTAATTTGAGAAGGTTGGTTCATGAACTTTTACTTGGTTCAGTTTGCAATGACAGCCTCTTTGTTTCCAGTAATTGTAAGCTCTTCTGCTGCTCTGCTAATCTGACAGCCACCATCATCGGATGCTCCGCAGCTTTTACAGGTAGAGGACATCGATTCTGAATTTTTCTGTATTCTTCATTGATTGAGATGTAACTTGCTGAGCTTATGTATATTTGTGTGCAGATTTCAAATATGCAATATTTTTTACTAAAATAAGTAGTTTTTGAAATATGACACAGTAATATACTTTTTGGGAGCCATAGTTTGTCTAAACTGAGATAGTTACATAGTGAATAAGCACTTCATAATCACCTGCAATGAGTTTAGAATGCAAGAAATCAAGAATATAAGAAATTTGAAAACTACGTACTGTACTTTTCTGGGAAAAAATAATTGCATATTTGACATCAGCACAGATATACATAAACTCAGCAAGTTCCACTTAAATCAATCAAGAATTTAAACAGTCCTTTCATGCGCAGTGTCCTTTCATAAGGGCCAGGGTGTGATTAATATTATTTTTACTTTTTAGGTATCTAGCAATTGATTTTCTGAGTGAAAAAGCTAGCTGTGTTGTGCCTTCAACATAGATAGTTGAAGAAAACGACAAAACGTATGCCTTATGGCCTCCAGCGTCGACCAAGTCGGGCATTGTGAAGGCGATGACTTCAAAAAAAAGCTGTCGATGCTTCGTGTACACTTCATGAGGTGAAGAATATTGGCCACCGAGGTAAGAAGCAATGTTTATTAAGGCCCTTCATGTCGCTCAAGCTAAAGCTACCATCACACCTTTCCCGCTCCGATGCGACACTGTTATGCCGCCTTTGGTTGGGTGTTGCATTCACAAAGGCGCACTCCTTTCGCATTGGTATGGCAGACACTCCTACATGTGACTACTGCGGAGATGAAGAGACCATCGAACACGTCCTGTGCAACTGCGCTTGCTACGACACACAGTGATGCCAGCTACGGATGGTTTTGAATCGACTTGACCCCGGACCATTTTGTGTGCAGAAGATACTAGGACCTTGGGCATCTGCCTCAGTTGCGCAGAAAGCAACTAAAGCACTGCTACTTTACCTTAAGTCAACAAATCTGAGCGACCGCCTGTAAACTGTGTGTGCTCCCCGAGTGTGCTCGTGATTGTGTGTACCTTCTCATCTTTCTGCAACCTCTTTTCTCCCCTTTATCCCCTCCCCAGAGCAGGGTAGCAAACCGGATGTGCGTCTGGTTAACCTCCCCGCCTTTCCTTGCATCTTCATCTCTCTCTCTCTCTCTTCATGCCATAAAACTTCACTATTTCATCTTGTGCAAATATGCATGTACATGGCGTGTTATTTTTTAAGATACCCTAAAGAAGCTTTCGAGAACCTGATAACATCGGCCGACACATCTAACTTTAGGAAATCTGATTTAGACGAAAGAACAACGAGAAAGTTCAGGAAGTGGAAAATACATTGTGACACCTCAGAATCCGACGACGTTGATGAGTCAAGGTCATTGCTCACGGTCATCGCGTTGCAGCAACAGCACATTTATTTTTTTTAGTTTTTGACAAAATATGCGACTCATTTTACAGTGCCTATAACGTACTTGGCGTAGTGGCGCGGTATTCTGCGCTTTTTCTGCTACAATAATGTCGTCTAGGTAAACTTTCACCCCGGGTAACCCCTGTAGTACCGCTTCTATGCGCCGCTGAAACAGCGCAGGCGCCGAGGTGATACCAAAAGCCAAGTGATTGTAACAGGAGAGGCCCTTGTGCGTATTCAGCACAGCTACATTTTTGGCATCATCATCCAGCGGAAGTTGGTTTTATGCGTTCCGTAAGTCGAGCGTGCTAAACACCTCGCCCCCCGCTAGCGTTGCAAAGATATTTTCGATTTTCGGAAGGGCGTACTGCTCTGTTCTTGTCGCTGGATTGACCGTCAGCTTAAAGTCTCCCTACAGCCGTATGTCTCCGTTCTCTTTACCGCCGGCACTACTGACGTTGCCCATTCAGCCATGCTGACTGGAGACAGAAGTCCCACTTCCACCAGTCCATCAATTTCGGCAGATACTTGAGCCCGCATGGCGTACGGAACTGTCCGAGCCTTCAGAAATCGTGGTTGGGCGCCTTCCTTGAGGTATAGTTTCACCGGTGGTTCCTTCCAGCATCCGAGGTCCTCAAAGCAGTGGGGAAATTTGTCAAGAAGTGCGGTAAGCTTGCTGCCGACGTGCACAACATTCACCATAGACGACATGCCTGTCTTCAAAAAGAAGACGTGAGCTTTGAGAAATTCTTCTATTGTCTCTCTTCCCCACAGCAGTCGCCCTTGATGGTCCACCATTATCAGAGAACTGCTCAACGTTACTGGACCAAGCTGTACCTTCATTTCCACCTTTCTCCAGACCAGTAACGGCAACGGAAACGTCAAATGCGTATGGGAGTTTTCTGCAAAGCCAGCTACCACTTGCACTGTTTCTTGTACACGCTCTTGGGAACTACACTTACTGGTGATCTCCTGCTGACAATCACTCGCAGCCAATGGCCTTCCCACATTAAGGTGTGCTAAATTGGCTGCACTAAGCGCTGATTGGCCGAACTGTGTGCGACTAAAGCATATAAAATCTTTTCTTCATGTTCGCATTCCGTTCCTTCGACGGCGAACGTTCCCAACGTCGGAGCGAGGGATCTTTTGCAGGCTCTGGCAAGATGTGCTTTGTTGGCACATTGATGACAGATGGACCTGCAATATCAACTTGACGCCGTGGTATGGGTCCCTTAGATTGATTTATTGATATGTGGGGTTTAACGTCCCAAAACCACCATATGATTATGAGAGACGCCGTAGTGGAGGGCTTCGGAAATTTCGACCACCTGGGGTTCTTTAACGTGCACCCAAATCTAAGCACACGGGCCTACAACAGTTCCGCCTCCATCGGAAATGGAGCCTCCACAGCCGGGATTCGAACGCGTGACCTGCGAGTCAGCAGCCGAGTACCTAAGCCACTAGACCACCGCGGTGGGGCTATGGAGCCCTTTGCATCTGTCGCATGAGAGACTATGGCTTCGTGGTAGGTCGTTTCTCCTGTACATCTTTCCTTGCTGCTGTTTCTGTACCATGCTGACGCCACTGCCTGCAGGTATTGCGTATGGAGCTTGTATGCCATGAGCGTCTTCGTTCGTTTTTTCAGAGCCTAAGACAAATTATTCGGCCTCTTCACGAGTAAACTTCTTGGAGCCCAGCAAGCACCGGCGCGCTCCATCGTCCCGAATCCCGCAAACAGTTTGGCTCCGCAGCCTACGGTGCAGTGTCGTTCCCAAATTACAATTTGCGGCAAGTATTCTCAACTCAGAAATGTAGTCCCGAACAGTTTCTTGCTCTTCTTGCCTTCGCGTGAAGAATATTTAGCTTGAGGCTATTTCGTTTGCATGAGGTTTGAATTGGTCTTCCGGGCATTTTACAACGTCGTTACACGCCAAAGAGTTGATGGGGACCCCCGCGTGGTGCCCTTGTCGTTCAGTGATGGAACCAGTAAAGCTCAGCCTATAGCTGTGTCGGTAATCTTGTTGCCCGCAATGAAGGCTTCTAAGCGTACATGATACGTACTCCAACTACTTACAGCGTTGTCGAAGGCTGTGGTCGAGATCCCATTGCTCTGGTGTCAGACTCGAAGAGCGATCAAGATGCCATTTTCATCGCCACTGTGGTATCGTACATAGGTGCAAGGAAAAGACACTTCATGGCAGGAACAAGACTGAATGTTTATTCAAGAGGCTGTTTTTATACTTTGGCGAGAGGGCCGGCGCATGCGCCGTGCAGAGAGGTGAATGCACGTGTGGTCGACATGCTTCTCCTATCTACGTCTGAGGATCAACAATATATCATCTAGGGGATGCGTCTCTCAATACATGAAAGCACCATGTAGCGTCGTAAGCTTTTTTCATATCGAGGAAGACTGAATGGCAATATTGACTGTGGACAAAAGCGTCTCGGATCTCATCCTCGATACGTACCGTGTTCAAGGGTGGATCTGCCTTCTCAAAACCCGCTCTGGTACAGGTCAAGTAGCCTGTTCGTTTCAAGGAAATGTATCAGGCACCTCTTTATCATCTTCTCAAACAGTTTGCCAGCGCAACTTGTCAATGCTATGGGCCTGTAAATCATCACGGAGAATGGGGTGCTTGACCTGTTTCGAAATGGACATAATGATGGCCTCTTCCGAGGAATTAGGTATCTCGACGAAAGCCCATGTAGCATTGCATACAGAAGGAAAGTAGGGTGTTCTGTGTTTCGACAAGTATGCTTTTCAACATTTCATGAAATACACGTTCAGATTCTGGTGCGGACTTATTGCAGCAGCTTAAAGGTGCCAATAGCTCAAGTCAACAAAACGTTTCATTGTGCGCTTCGTATTTTTACATTTTTGCTCTAGCTTGTTTTTTATTCTTGATTTGTAGCGTTGGAATGCCTCAGAAAACGACAAAGTTCTGGACAAGTGTTGAAACTGTTTGCTCATGCAGTTGTTCGCCCGGTCTTGCAAACTCTCACCCTGTGTGTTCAATAAGGGAGTGAATATGCCTGTCTGCCGACTATCCTGCTCACCCTATTCCTGACTTTACCCTTGTGTGTATGTGAAAGATATGCCCGGCAGAATCTTTTGCCAGTTATCCCAACTCCCTCGTCGGCGCGGCTTCCTGCTTTGCGACTTGATGTCTTTCAAATTTGCAAAGTTACCCGCTGTCAGAGAGTCCTGAAGGGAGCCTCCAGGCTTTGTTTTGTTTATTGTGCACGTTTCAAAAATTGTTATTCTACCATGACAATCGTCGTTTGCCAGGTTGTCTGTTTGTTTGTGGGATGCATTTGGTTGCTGCGTCAATAAAAGCAAAGCTTTGTAATAGTTGACAGCAGCTTTTATTCATAAGGCACGCAAGTCAGTCCAACTTAAGAAAGTAAGGCTTCAAAACTATTTCCGATTGGTCTTAACTCTGCAATTCTATAATGTGTGGAAGACATTGATTTTCTATTGGTGTGCTTAGCATTATTTAAAAGTAACTACTTCCATGAGGATTACTAACATTTTCCTAACTAAATAGGGGAAAAAAGACGGAAATGTGATGGTCCGATCTAAAGATAAGAATGTTCTGTTTGCGAGGTTGTGATATGCTGGGACTTCCTTATTCACAAGACACGCACCAGATGAGAAAGGGAATTCCTAAATTAGGCGACCTCGTGCATCACAGTTAAACTCGCCCCAGCGGCTGTTACTTTTTTAATTTTTTTATTTGAAAATACTGCAAACTTTTCAAGGCTTATGCAGGAGTGGAGACAAGAAAATACATACAAACCATCGAAAGAAAATACATACCAAATAAACAAGAAAGAACATACAATATAACACAGCTCATATTTTAAATTAGACACACTGTATTATGTTCATAAATGATTGAATAGTGTTACAGCACACAATACTGTTGTCTAGTCTATTCCAATGGTAGATAGCTGACGGAATAGGGGAATGTTTGTAAGCGTTAACACGAATGAAAGGTTGATGGATAGTTTTCGAATGGTCCAGCCGCGATGAGTGTATCGGCGGGTCTAGCAGGTAATGAGATCGCGATATGCAGAATTGACCATGATATAACCGACAAATAAATTTTAGTCGCGAGATAATTCTGCGTGGCGAAAATGGTTTTAAGTTTGCCCTTGCGAGCAAGCCTGCAGAACTGGATTGCTTCGACAAGTCTGAATATACAAATCTAACTGCCAATTTTCGTATCCTTTCTATTTTATTAGTGAGGTGCTTTTGATGTGAACTCCACATGAGATCGGCGTACTCTAAACATTGTATAATTAGGGTTTTGTATGCATTAGGTTATTGTGGGATGGTGCACAGCGCAATTTTCTCCTCGCGAAGGATAGCTTCCCCTCCGCTTTACGACGTATGGCTAAAACATGTGGTTCCCAGTTGAGGATTAATGAGAAAGTAACGCCTAAGTATTTTACTTGGTCGTTTTTGTCAATAGTTCTGTTTCCTATAATATATATAAAGTTAATGGGGTTGGTCTTATTTGTAAATGAATTGAAGTGAGTTTTGGTTGTGTTTAATTTAATGCCCTTGGAATAGATCATTTGCAATGAATTGTTCAGCTTAACTTGATTGTTTGAAGTGTGTACGACTTTGTACACGACACAGTCCTCTGCAAATAGTCGCATTTGAACAGGATTATATCAGAAAATTGAATATCGTTATTAAACATTAAAAACAAAAGTGGTGCAAGTACCGATCCCTGAGGTACTCCAGAGTAAACATCAAGCGGTTGCGATAGATGGTTGTAAGTTGTTACTTTGTTTCGTTTGGTTAAAAAACTTATTCCACGCTGCTATTTTATTATCAATACCAAAGAGCGAGACTTTTGTTAATAAATACTCGTGTGAACCAACATCAAACGCGTTAGAGAAGTCTAAAAAACGGCATTTTATTGACTGTTCTCGGTAATTGCATTGGCTATGTCGTGAGTTCATTCAGCTATTCGGGTTGTAGTTGAGAGATCTGATCTGAAGCCATGTTGATGTATTTAAAGGAACTCATTTGTTTCTAGGTGAGTTATTATGGCCTTGAAAATTATATGTTCGAATATTTTGCAGCACGGTCTCGTAAGTGACACTGGGCAGTAGTTGCTTATTTCTAGCTTTGAGCTTGATTTGTGTATATGGACTACTGCAGTGTTGCACCAGTCGTCCGGTAATTCCGAAGTGTGTAGAGATAACGTGTATATTTGAAAGAGATATTTAGATGTCCACTGCGCATATCGGCATAAAAAAGAGTTAGTAACATTATCGGGACCAGTGGATTCTTTAGATCAAGCTTGAGCAGAAGAGCAAGTATTCCTTCTTCACTTACAATTATTCCTTCCATGGGTACTTTCACAGCATAGAGGGGTAGTACCAAAATATTGGTATGTTTCGTAAAAACTGATTGAAAAAACTTATGTCATTAGCTATTTGCTCTGGTTCCCTAATAACTTACTCTGAATACTTAATTTGCGAGATTGAAGTCCCAAAGGGCTAGACAAGGTTCCCGTTGCTGATCTATTAGGGACTCAAGTTCATATTTCTGTAGATTTTGATACGGGGGTGTGTAGAGTGAGCAAATGGTGACGAGTTGATCGAAAAGGACAGTTCGAACAGCCATTGTCTCAAGGGGCATTTGGAGTTGTAAGTATGTGTATACAATTCCTTGACTGTTTTTAATGTCTAGACCTCAAGATGACGTCATGACATCATTCCGGTCCTTTCCGAAAATGATGTAGGTACGTGCAAACTTGGCATGTTTTAGTTTTAAGTGTGTTTTTGGTACACAACCACTTTTGGTGAGAATTTGTGTAAAAGTTCTCGGACATAGTCAAAGTTCCTGAGAAGGCTTTTGACGTAGCATCGTATATTTTGAGGGTTCATGGTGAAAGTGAAGTGGTGCTGTGTGTATGAAAAGCAAGTGGCTATTTAGGTGGCACGTTCGCATTCAAATATTAGGGCAATCCCTGAGAACCATTATCTGATTTTTGTTTTTGTTTTTGGTGCGCTCCAAGGAGCAACGGCGCTTTTTCGCAGCACCAAGGGTACCACCGGATCCAATCCCTTTTCGGAGGCACTGAATGCCCGCACGTGCGAGCTAGTGGTTGAAACTTTGGGCCTCACCTGGCTAGGTGAGGCGTTGAGACAAGAGGACCCTGGCGTCTCCGCTCTCTGTTCGTGAGTAGGCGAAGTAAACTGAACTACTGCCGTCTTGGGGCAGGCGCCAGAGCCGACGGCTCACTCTGCATAAGTGGAAGGAGTTGCGAGGGCGGCTGTGTTGGTGCCCCCAGACGTGCTGTGTCAGCGTATGTGGGACCATAGAATGGCGGTACTCTTCTTTGTGCTCACTTAAATGAAATGCTCGCCTTCACCTTCAAGGCAATTACCTCTTTTATTCCAGTAAGAGACGAAGCGTGAAAATGCAGCTTGGTTTACTTCACAGTTTACACAGTGTAGCTGTTATTTGCAGTTATCGGAAGTGTGGCCTCAGACTGCACGCTGTGCACAACTTTCGCTACCATGACGGTTTTTTGAGCCGTGGCCATTAGAAATAACGACGGGGCAGAGGAAAGTTAGGCCTGATAGAAGTTCCTGTGTACCTGCTTTGAATAGTTTCGGGCAGATTACTGGAAGCAAACGTCAGAATTAAGTGTTTGTTGGTATTTTCGTGTTGTCTCATCTCATGATAATCCTCTGTACATTGCTCACATTTTGGCTCTTCCACCCATCCAGGGGTTCAGTTTTGGTCAGGCCAAGCAAATGCGTGTCAGATACCACTTCGAAAGTTGAGTTCCTTGATCTGTGTGGTGTTGCAGTGATCGGAGTATCAGCGAA
This sequence comes from Rhipicephalus microplus, assembly GCF_043290135.1. Classification (NCBI taxonomy): domain Eukaryota; kingdom Metazoa; phylum Arthropoda; class Arachnida; order Ixodida; family Ixodidae; genus Rhipicephalus; species Rhipicephalus microplus. The sequence continues at coordinate 243,709,501 of NC_134702.1, forward strand.
TGTTGAAAGGTCATCTAGCTTTTCAAACTGTTCGTTCTCTCGAATTTCGAGGAGAAGGTCTCCGCTGGCCATTTTAATAACTTTGTACCCGGCACAAGAGTTTCTGTAAAACAAGTGGCTTCTACGCAGGGGGATGCGGTTCTGGCTTGCTTGTCACTTTTTTCACTACGTATGACATAAAATGAAGTTTTAATTTGATCGCTTGAAAAATTAGTCTTCGATGCATCCGCGCTTTAAAGTGGTAAGATTACTTAGCAGAGGAAAGCTGTATGAATGCTGGTTGAATTTTGTTTAGAAGCGTTGGCGCCCACCCTCTACCGAGTCCAACGAGGGGATGCTACAAGTTTGCGGATGCTGAAACCTGAGGATGCCAGCCGTACAACACTACTATACCTCAATGCGCCTACACCAAGCTAGATTATTTGCATAGGGTTAACCCTCGCTGCCACTAAATTAGGAAGTAAACGCAAAATAAAAGATTACAGGACAGATAAATCGCGAGAGATATAACGGAAAGTGAAACAATTAAGAGCAAAAATAAATATAAACGACAACAAAACAACAGCAAAAAAATGTTTGCGACTCACCCGCACCTTGCTATCGAAAAGGCGCGCTGACAGAGGATGCTAGAGGTAGCGGAAATAGCGGCAGAATGAAGAGCGCACGGCATACCAGCGTGCACATTGTTTCATTCGATGAAAGCTTTTTCATTACGTTCGTTCACTCGACGTCCGTTTATATGTCCTATTTATCTACCAAAACACAGTGAAATTTGCAATGCATATGAGCGAACATACATAAATAAAACGCGGCTGTAACCTGCCCACAGCCGTTGCAGCACCAGCGCCGTTAGGTTTAGACCACGGTGGCCTACGCATATGACGACCGCCTCGACTCTCCTCCATGTCTCTTGCTTTTGCGATACAACAGGAGCTAGCTGAAAAAAATTGGTCCCATATCTGCATGTCTCACTGCAAATTTCGTCGAAAGGCCATAGTCTTGCGTCTGGAGAGAGTGAACAATACGTTTATTTTATGTTCTGCACGAAAAAATTGGTGAATTGCATTCTGCAAGCACTGCGTAATGGCCCGTTCACGCTAGCAGCAAGCCTGCCCTGAGGGCGCAGTGCCGCAGACTGGCGGCCGCCGCCGTCCGCAAGAGGGCCGTTCGAAGTGCCCGCCAAGCTTCGCAGGCGAGGCATTTCAGCCTCCGACAAACATGGCTACCTTTCCGAATGCAGTTGTCGACCACCTCGAATCTATCAAGCGGCTGCCCTGAGCTATGTACCTCGTAAGCTCCGAACTGATGCTTCCATTCGCTTTAGACTCAAGACCTTTAGCTTCGACAACACAGTAAAAGAACGAGCTCACGCGCCTGGCATGTTGAACGCTGGCAGCCGCCGTGGCTCCGCTTCAGGCCTGGAATAAAGGGGCGAAACTAGCACTGCCCCGTCGGCGGCTTTCGACGTCGTCTTGCGTTTCTCCTCCTCTCGCCTCACCGTGCGTTTCCAGCTCACGAGCATTTCTTGCTGGTCATCGCAATACTAAGCTCTCTAATATTGTAGACGCATATAACCAGCAAAAAAAAAGTGATTTTAAGCATAAATGCACCTTGCCCCACAGAGAGAGGAAGTTATGCTATCTCCTGCTAAATGGCACTATGTGTAGATCTGAAGCAGCGCGCGCTAACGCTCCACACATGACAACACGTGCGCGTCGCAGCGTGTCAGTGCATGGCTTTTTTACGGGGCGCTGCGCCATCTCCTTGTGGAGAGAAAGGGCACTCAGCATTGCGTCCATAGGAGAGCTCTTCAAAGTGCAGGACAAGCTTCACCGGTGAAGCATTTCACCCTCTGAGAAACATGGCTGCCTTTCATCGGGGAGAGGGTGTGGCACCACGTCACGACAGCCACGTGCTAATGTGCTGCGAAGGTTGCTTGTGGTCAGGCCTTTACACCAGCGGCGACGACTCTGGCGCTCATCGCGGCATTGCGCAGGAGAAAAACCAGGGGAGGGACAAAGCACGCAGTGATAGGCCCGTGTTTCCTACTGGGAGATGCTAATCACTAATAATGGGCAGTGAGAGAGAGATGACTCCGATTGGGCACACAAATGTACAGTTTGCTTTTGGTTAACGCCCACTCTGCGAATTTTCGTTTGTTCAAACATGCGCAGGAGAGATCTCCCAACGGCACAACCTTGGAAGTCAAGATCCAGTGCCTATTTATATGGTGGGCTCAATCAAGGGTTGTGCAGCGCAAGCAGGCAGTTTTTCTTTCCATAAAAAAACTCGCTAGCAGACACTCCCTGCGTGGACGTTGCGAGGTGAGAGGGGGAGCGACACGCATGCACAATGATGGTGTAAACCTCGTGGGGAATAATGCCTAGAGGAGTAGGGGAGCCAGCGTAAGTTAGGAGACTCTCCCTGGGTTCGCGTTACGAGGCGAGAGGGGGAGTGTATGAGAAGATAGAGAGGAGGAGCGGACGAGCATGCTGAGAGAGAAATGGAGGAGAGTTGCGAACGGAACACCGACGCTCACGCCACGGGACATAGGCGAGAGCTCGAGATGCTCCACATCTAAAAGTGCATTTGAGCATTATTGCACTTTGCCTCTGGCACACCATGACCTGACCTTCTCACGTCTGTAGTGGGTTACATAAAACTAAAAAAAAACTTTTAAAAGCCCAGACAACAGACTCTGACTTTTTTCCACCCCCTTAACAAGCTCGCGCATCTTTCCTATGCCTACCAACCTCCTTCTACGCGCAGTGACGTCAACTCGGCGATCGGTGACGACACGCAACGCGCATCCCGTTGATTGGTCTAAACCAAATCTCAAAAAGCTTTAATAAAGTAAACGTTGCCAATCCTCAAGTGGACGTCATTGCGCGTAGAACAAGACTGGTCAGGCGTAGGAAAGATGCGAGAGCTTGTTTGGGGGGTGTACAAAAACACAGGATATCGACGGAGTGAGTGATGATGAGTGGGGAGAATCGTCCATCAGTTCGTCCATGTTACCGTCTGTCCGTATGTGTGTACATTCATGCAATCGTCCGTCCACTGTCCCTGCGTTCATCCGAGTGTCCATCCATGCGTCCGCTTCTCCGTCCGTCTGTCCATCCGTTCGTACGCCCTTCGACTTCTCGACGTTTTACACACGACAGTTTACACACGAGTTTACACACGACATAGCTTCTGCACTCAATAGTCACGATCAACTAGAGGCCTTTTTCATTGATTATTCGAAAGCTTTTGACATGGTCTGCCACGAAAAGCTTCTATATAAACTGCGAGCAATATTAAAAAGGTCTAAATTATTAGACTGGATCACTGTCTATGTACACTTAGGATCTTTGTTCGTTACTTTTATTCGCACACATTCTTCATCAGTAACAGTCACATCTGGAGTTCCTCAGGGTTTAGTGCTCGGAACTCTGTTATTTGTCATTTTCATTAATGATGTAGTAAGTGTTATTAACAACACCAACGTCAAGTTGCGGCTATATGCAGATGACGGTGTTCTCTACCGCACTGTTACTGATGCTAGCGATCAACAAGATATAAACAAGGTATTTTCAATGTTCTGCGAACGGAGTGATAGGTGGCACATGAAAATAAATTTTACCAAAACAGTTGCCATGACTTTCGGTAACAAGAAGAAGCCGCTGAAATACTCTCACAATGCGAATGGTAGTTTTTTGTCCCAAGTTAGTCATTTCAAATATCTGGGTGTCCTTTTTTCACATAACCTAAAATGGCATGCCCATATCAACCATATCTCTGCAAAAGCGCTTCGAAAACTTGGTTGCAAAAGCGAACTTTAAAAAATGCAACGTTGGAATGTAAGCTGACTGCCTAGAAATCACTAGTTCGTCCGATACTAGATTACGCTTCAACTGTATGGTCTCCTCTCCTCACGTGCGACATAATGCAGCTAGAATCAATCCAGAAAAATGCTATCAGATTCACCTTTGGTCGTTATGATCGCAGCTTCTCACCTTCATCACATGCGCACATCCGATCGTTGCAGACTTTGGAGCATAGGCGCAAACGCGAACGCGTAATGCTGCTGCACGAGATCGTACACACCCCATCCGGTATTCAGGCACCCTTCTTTTTTGTACCCGCTAATACACATGTCACTAGAAAAACCCACAGACTGAACATTATTTCTTTCATGGCACATATTGACTGTTTTAAATTTTCGTTTTTTTTCGTTCCATATTTAAACCTGAAACAACATGAATGATTCGCTCCACGCAGTGTCTCATGATGAGTTTGTTGAGAAACTACGAATACGCACGACAATTTATTCTGTTTGCATTTTCTTAACGGTTATCTTTTTTCTGCATTTCCATCAACATCTGTACTCCTACCTGATGAAAGATTTTGTTGTACAGCTATCTAAGCACATCATATCTTCAACTGTTTGTATAATTTTAGGGTTTATTTCTTTTGTTGTTTGTACTAAAATATGTACCCACTCGTGCTATGTCTCGAAATCGAGACTGCAGTATGTGTAAATAAATAAATACATAAATAAATAGGTAAATAAGCCTTTACACCAAACGACTACTCACCGCCTTCTGACGAGCCTCTCCCCACTCACGCCCCTTTGTCTGGTCACCGCTACTCCCGCTCCCTGTCGTCGCTACGCCACCAATCCTGCACTCCACCGCCTTTGTGCTCTTCCTCACTGAGCTCCTCTGGACGATCGCAGCAGGAAAACTAGATATTACACTTTGTGAAGGTGAAGCTTCAATACCAACTACGCCCGGAAATCCTCTTGTGGCGCTTCCCACACACCACAGTCTCATTCAAGTAAAAGTCGACAATGTTCCAGTGACTGCCCTTGTTGACACTGGCAGCCAGCTATCTGTTATGAGCGTTCATCTACGCCGCGGTTTGCAGATCATGACGCTCTCGACGCCTCAAGTCATACGTTTTGGCGATGGTGGCGCCGCATACATCGTCGGAATGTGCACTGCTTGTGTAGCATTGCTGGTCGTCACACCACAGTCCTTTTTGCTGTTCTAGCTCGTTGCCCCCATGACCTCATACATGGCCTTGATTTCCTGTGTGCACACTCAACCTTAATATACTGCTGTTCTGGCACGCTCAGCCGCGATCTTCCCCTTCTCTCTGATGCCTGTGAAAAGCCCGTCAGCTGCTTGGGTCGAACCACTTTTGTTCGCTTGCCACCTCGAGCATTGACATACGTCTGTTTGTCATGGACTCCTCCAGTTCCTGACGGATACTACATCGTTACCCCGATAACAGACGCTCGACAGACGCGCAGTGTGACAGTGTCGCACATCATCACCACCATAGTAGACAACTGTGTGTTTCTTCCGCTCGTAAATTTCGGCTTCATTTCCTAAGTGCTGCCCTGCCAGATGTCGCTTGCTCAACTCACTGCCATACCAGACGATGACATCAACGTTTTTGCTGTAAGTGTTCCTGGACCAAGCTGGAGTTCGACGGTTTCCCAGTTCTGACAGATCCATTTTTCGAAGTATGATTGGTTCTAATATTTCGCCTGATCAAGCCGATGCTCTCTGCCGGGCTTTGGCCTCCTAGGGTATCATTTTTGACATCCGTGATTGTCCCTTGGCCCACACTAATATTGTCAACTACCAAAACAACACTGGTGACTCTGCGCTTATCCACTGTCAGTTTCACCGCGTGTCCACATCAAACAAGCAGTAATTTAGAAGAAAGTGGCCAAATTGCCAGTAAAACACATCTTCGATCCATCTTCAAGCGCTTAGGCCTCCCCAGTGGCCTTGGTAAAAAATAAAAAAGGCTCCTGGTGTTTCCGCATTGATAATCGGCACCTCAACAAATTACCAAGAAAGACGTGTATTTTCTTCCCCTTATAAATGAAACACTTGACTCTCTTCATGGCACCACCTTGTTTTAATCTCTCGACCGCCGATCTGGCTACTGGCAAATAGCTGCAGACGAAAAGGATCGTAAAAAATCTGTATTCGTTCACCCTTGACGGCCCTTACCAACTCAAGGACATGTCGTTTGGCCTCTGCAATGCTCCATCAACCTTCTAGAGAATGATGTACACGCTGCTTCAAGGATTTAAATGGACGACGCGCTTGTGCTACTTGGATGACGTCATAGCGTTCTCAGCCGCCTTCACCACACACCTCGAACGCCTTTTGACGATTTTATCAATAATCCGACAAGCCAGCTAAATTCCTCGAAGTGCCACTTCGGTCTTCATGAAACTACTGTGCAGGGTCACCTTGTTGACGCTACCGGCGTACGACCAGACCCAGAAAAAATACGCGCTCTAACGAACTTCTTAGCTCTACTCTCTGTCAACCATGCTCACAGTTTTGTGGGCATCTGCTCCTACTTTCGGTGGTTTGTGAAAAACTTTGTGGCACTCGCACGGCCACTCACTGGCCTCCTCAAACAAGACGTCTCTTTTTAATGGGGCCTTCTCCAACCTGACGCCTTCTCTAAGCGATCACCGCTCCCACGACACCTTCTTTTCTTGCTTATTTCGACCACCATGCTCATACAGAAGTGCGCACAGACGTGTGCGGTCGCGGCATTGGCGAAGTCTTGGCGCAGTCTCAGCGGTGCAACGACCGTGTGATTGCGTATGCAAGTCGGGCCCTTTCGAAGACGGAACGCCATTACTCTCTAACAGGACGGGAGTGTGTCGTTTTTGTCCGGATGGTTTTGAAAATCTGTCTTTACTTTTATGACCACCCTTTCCATGTCGTCGCAGATTATGACGCACTGTGTTGGCTTTCTACACTGAAGGACCCTACTGGGCGACTTGATCGCTGGGCATTGCGTCTTCAGGAGTACTCCTACTCAGTTGCCTACAACTCTGTACGCCTCCATCTGGACGCCCATCGCATGTCCCGCTACTCTGTTGATTAACCAGACGGATCAGTCGTCGAGCGTAGGTCAAGCGTCATGTCGATTTAAAGGTTTCTTCAGATTGGTAACGAACAGCTTCGTTATATTTTCCTGCGGTCACTCATCGACCGCCTGAACTCTGCTCTGAACAACGCGTCGTTTCACATGTACGTCCTCTTGGATGACAAGCTCTACCGTCGCAGCCTCCAGCCAGATCGCTCTGAGCTCTTTTTAGTCGTGCCATAACATCTGCGTGCCACCGTGCTGCGTAAGCTCCACGACGAACCAACTGCTGGTCCTCTGAGTGTATCCCGCACGTACGACCGTGTTCGTCTCCGCTAATTTTGCCGCGGCCTTGCCAGCTCTGTTCGCTGCTGCGCGTCCTCCTGCGATAAACGCTAGGGTACAAAGCGACCTACTGTGCCCCCGGCTGGACTTCTTCAACCGAACTCCATCACCACTGAATCTTTTTTCTATGTCGGTATAAATGTTCTCGGTTCTTTTCCTGAATAAAGCTAGGGCAACAAGTGGGTCGCCGTTGCTACAGACTATGCGACTAGGTATGTCATTACTCGAGCGCTACGCAGTCCCACCAGCACCGCTACTGACGTTGCGGACTTTTTGCACCAGGATGTCATCCTGCACCATGGCGCTCCTCGCCAATTGCTCACTGATCGTGGCCGTGCATTTCTTTTCACGAGTAATAGACGATCTTTTGCGCTGTTCCGTCACACAGCACAAGTTTACCGCTTCTTACCATTCCAAAGAAACAGCCTGACCAAGCGCCTTATTTACGCACTCACGGGCATGTTAGTGATGAATCTGTCCTCCGACTACCATGACTGGCGCCTGGCACCACCTCACGTGACATCCGCGTACAATTTTTTGCGCCATAACACCCCTGGTATTCGCCCGGTTATTTGATTTATGGCCGTGATACGACATTACCATTGGACACAATACTTTCGACCACTACAACACCGCCAACCGTATATATACGCGCCGCTAATGCTCGTGGCGACGACGCACGTCAGATCACCCACTCAAGACTTTCGGCTTCAAAAGCCATTCAGAAAGTCATCTACGACAGCCGACATATCGACGTTCGCTTCTCACTCGGTTCTCTCGTTCCTGTGGTACCAAGCTCGTCGAGTTCGATTATCAGAGAAATTATATTCCAGCTACATGTGTCCTTACCTTATCGTCCGGCAGATATCTGGCGTCACCTATGAGAACACTCCTGCTTCTGAGACCACCCTGCCGGCAACCACGCTCAGTGATGTAGTGCAGGTCAGCAGGCTAAAACCCTGACAACTGCCTTCTGAACACCGGATTTATTGTGCACCGACACGGCGCGTTTACCGTTTGGGAGTATTGGTACACAACAATGTCTCTAGGCACGCACTCAAATCATAAATAGATGAAACCTTGTCATGGTCCAAGAAGAATACCAAACACGTCATGTCCATGAAGTGCGAAACAGCGCTGCGGGTATGGCCGCGATGAACAATGAAACCACATCAAACAGAAAAATCTTAAATCAGATTTCGTGTGGACGTGAATTGTTGTTATGCTGGACGCATTACTAACCGCGCTGACTTAAAGCGCATTCTTTCCGGCTGCATGTCATGTGTTTTTTTTTCAGCTTATCACGTTCATACTAAAGGAGGAAATCAAACACTTATATATTTCATACATAAGACGTGCAGACGACACTATTCCGTGTATTACTATGGAAGCGTGGCTTGAGAAATTTCACCCTCTCCCTGTACTTCCATGTATCGGTAACATTGCTACGATTAAGTATGTCCTGCACATAGAGCGAAATGTGTTCATGTAACGCAGTTAAAATAGTAACGACTTATAACCATTGTTGCTACTAGCGATGTTGCTACTGCTGGTGCTACTGCTGCAGCTGTACCTATAGCAGTAAGAATAAAATAATAATCACACATATAATGAAGAAGAACTTCGTCGTTTTTTCTCCATTTGAATCACTTTCTTTTGAACGTGCGTGCTACGAGCCTAGGACAAATCATTCCATCGACTTCCTTCAGAACACATTTCTCTTGTGCTGCATCCCAATCCAGATATGCGATAACGCCATGACGTTATTTATTATATAATTTCATGCCGTGCACGCAACGACCTTGCGGTGTCGTATGTCTTGTTTCGTCGCGAGAAAACTGTAGCTGCTTTTCTCATATTGACAACAGTAATTGTGTTTACCGATAGACTGGCGCCGCTTGATCGCTGAAGGTGGTTGCGGTCGTGGGTAAAGTGGTGGCTCGTCGCTATTACTCGTGATACCAAGATGTGATGGTTCGGCGAGCGAAGCTCTCTTGGCAGCCATTGATTTGCGTCGACTGTTTTTCAGTGCAGGCTTTGGTGACGTCTTCCCCTGCGAAAGCATTGCAAGAGGGCTTACTCGATTCGCAAATCGTTTGAAAGCTTTCCACGGCGAAGATGTGTTGTTCCGTAAATATAAAAATACACGTAATAATAAAACATTCCTCACTTTGCATAGCGCGATGGCCCTGGTGCGCTAATGAAGACGATAGCCTTTTTGGAATATTTCGAGGCGAAATTTTTTGTGTCTGTCATCCAAAACGGCTTAAATCTTAGCCTTTTACTGCTTGCATTTATTTCTAAAGTCCAACCGCATCTGCAGTACCCACCAATATTGCTCTCGATTCTGCGTTTATACTTGTGCGCAGTATCAAATAAAAAGCAAACGCTGCGCATATCTGAGGCAGAGCGTCAACATATAAATACGGTGTAGCCTGTGTCTTTATACTATTTATCCCATACATAAGTAATTCCAAGGATCGTAGCATTTCTTACGCTAAGCTGACAAGACAACGCAACGCACGGAATAATGTTCCCACATCCTCGAAGGAAATCGTGAGGAAATTCAGATGCACTGCCCCAGGCAGGAGTGCCCACGCAGGCAAGCGCTTGGTGCGTAACGATACCAGGGACTCGAGAAAACGGGGGAAGGGGGGGGCGAGTCGCTACTTCTTCTCAAGCCTAGCCGTGCGCGGCTTTGCCGCGTCTGAGAAAAGGGGAACCTAGGGGTTGAGCTAATTTCGGGTGACTTCCTCGAACTAGCTGAAGCTCGAAGGATGGCAGGAATATAATGTCATGAAAGTACAAAGAAAAATAATAAGGTGATATGATAAACAGACCCCAAGAAAGCACATCGTAATTACCTTTGGTCAAGCACCCTCTCTGACTCTAATGAAACCGGTTACTGTAAGCATCGTGTCCAACCTTATGTACAAACCCTCGCCCATGTTTCAAACACAAGGGCTTTGGACACGGATCCCAAGCGTGTAGAACGTGCGCCAGGTGCGTGAAGTGCGCATCTTGTGAACAAGCATCGGACGCCTGCACTACAGAAGTCTGCTGCGCTAACTGTAAAGGAGATCATCCCGCCTACTTTCGATAATGCTCCGCATGAAAAAAGGAGAAACAAATATAAGAACTTGAGGTCAAATTCAACCTATCATTCCAAAAAGCACGTCAACAGTTTTCTGCACAAAACCATTCTGATCCTTCCTTCACCGACGTGGCACGCCGGGGCGCTGTGCCACGTTTCTCGGCACCCGCGAGATTCACACCAAGTGTGATCGTGGTTGTGCCATCAGCGCCTCCACCTGACGCAGCCTGTACTGCTTCCGCTTCCTGCTGAAAAGA
>NC_134702.1:243725090-243835090 GCF_043290135.1 Rhipicephalus microplus
TAGTGGCATCACATGGTATAGTCTCTCTTGCCTCTGGTCGTGCCTCCGCGATTATAGAATTTCTGCAAAACAGTCTCCCGTGGCTACTCGAAATTTGTTCTAGTCAAACACAACCGCATGCCTTTTTTTCTTGATCTTTTTGCGATTTAGCATAATTATTATAGGCAAATGATCGCTTCCCCATGTGGTCAAATCTACGTCCCATCGCCTTATCAACCCAGGAGTGGCTGCGTTAAATCAGGTGTCATGTCCTGCTGCTTCACGTGTAGCCCATTGCGGATTGGTATATCTGGTGTGTTACACACGTTTAGCGTCAACATTTCGATTGCTTCTTGCAGAGCGCGTCCTCTTGAGTCAGCCTTAACGAAGCCCCAAGAGGGATGTTTGGCAACGAAGTCTCCACCCACCACGAAGGGAAGGCTTCCGACTTGCACCTGCACTTTACCGAGCCACGTGAAAGAACCGTTTTGACCCTTGCTCGTCATCGGTCTGTTATAAACGCAAACCGTAACCGGTGGCCGCAGACCACGCGGGCGAAGCATGACAGCCACAATTTTTCTAAATTCGTTGCTTAGCTCCGAAATTCGTAGTTCAGTTGCAGCACAGTCATTTCTCACTGAGAGAGCGGCTTGGCCTTGCGGCTGTTCATTGCCTTTACCCTGGTACATTATAGTGGACTGCTGAAAGGTACGGAAACCTCTAATATTACACAGTCCTCGTGTATTCTGCAATATTAAGGCAAGAGGTTTAAGTCTTCCTATTTAATGCCTTAGTGTTGACCCATTCTGTTTGAAAGTGCGACAGTTCCATTGAATAACTGTTAGTCTTGTAGCCAGATTTAATCTGCTCTCTTGCGTCGCTTAGGCTCCTTCTGTTTTTGAAAAACATTCTGCCATTCGTTGAGCACAGTTTGCATTTCGCTTTGTATTGTATTCGTTATGGTCTGAAATTCTCCCGTAGTTCTTTTTTTCCAAGCATTGAGTTTCTATGAACTGCCCTTGGCGCAGGATATCCAACATCGGCGCATATGCCGAGTCTCGCGCAGTAAGTGGCCTTGATGTTCAGAGCGTCCTGCTCTTCTGAGTCTGCATATTTCATGGTTGTTGCTGTTTCCTTGAGTTTGCCATTCTTTTGCGGGTCAACAATCACCCATACCGACTTCCTGCACTCGCGCTTTTTGTGTCACTAGCTCGCGGAGTCGGTTCATGCTGGTTCATGTTTGCATAGATCGTGGATGGGGCGGTAGTCTTGCCAGTATCTCTTGTCGCAGCGTCCTTAATCACTGGTTTTCTTTGCGCAAATCTTTTATTTGCTGTTCATAGTCACTGCATGGCTCAGGTTGTTTCAGCGTGTCTGCCTGAACAAATTCAGACCAGCTCACTGCCTTTTGACCCAACGCATTCTGGCTCATTTTGTTTATGTACTGGGGCACACGACAAGGGCATGCAGAGTTCAACGATATGTGACCCTCTTTATGGCAGGCGACGCTAAAGAGCTCAACATCGCATTCAATATCATCGGAGTGATTTCGTCCGCATTGCTTACAGACTTCCACTGATGAACAGTACTTGTCAATGTGTCCCAATCTATGGAAATTATAACAGTTTATGGCCTTTAGTCGATACACATGCACCTTACTGATTTCTTAGTCAAACACAAGCCTGCTAGGAAATAATTCCGTGTCAAACGTGAGTAGCAGCATGTTGGTCTTCCTGATTAGGTGCCCATCTATGATTCTAGCCGTTTTCCATCACAAGTGGTCGAGTATATATTCAGTGGTCTGACCAGAGCACTCTTTGATAACGCCGGGATCACTCCCGACTCTTTGAGCCAGAGTCCTTTCAATCCTTATATTATACGAACGGACTTGTCCACACGTTTTCTCAGCTGATCGCGTAAGCGCCGCAAGTCTTTCCGCGTGTTCGTCGTCTCTTACTGTAGCCTTTACACTGTTCGCAGCAGAGTCATAGCGAAACATTGCCAATTCTGCAAGTTCCCAGCTTTGCGTGGTCATTTCTATTGCAGCTGTTATAGCCTGCTTAGGTATGTCATGCAAATATTTTTTAGTAATTGTCATGATTGAGAGTGCAAAACGAGGTCGGCTCACCCGTTCAAGGCGGAGATGCTCCATCTTGACTTCCCTGTTCAGCTTCCGCTTGGAGAATATGGACCACTGCGCGCTTCCGTTTTCAGTGTCACTGTCTTTGGCGTTGTCAGCCTCAGTTTCATCGTCGTCAGTCTCCCGGGCACCGTTCAGTCGAGTTTTCCAGTCTGACTACAGCGCCAGAATACATAGCCTAGCGGATAAAAAAAGAAACCTTGAGATGGCCTCGGTGAAAATGGAACGCGACGCAAGCGTTTCGCGCGCTGAATCTCTAGGCGGATTGTGCCCGGGATAGATTGGGGACGCGAGCACGCGTCTCTGTTCTGCGTGCCCTTAAAGGCGAATGTCAGAAGCTTGGAGACAGGGCAGTGTGAGCAACAGAGCTCCCTTTGGCCAGCGTGCGGTGCAAGTCATCGCCCACTTGCGGTCGCTCCTTCTGCCTGCACTCCACCCCCGAGAGACGCACTTCGGCGTTCCCCACAGCTGTGCGGCGGTCGTTCAGCGTTCTGTATGTGGCGCTCTTCGTTGACCGCGTTGGTCGCGTTCCGCAGGAACTGCTGTCCAATTTTTCGGTGCCTCCAATTTTCGGTGGGCACTCTACTGCCACGCAGGTGTCCCTTTGGCGCGGCTGGTGCTGTAGTGGTAGCGACATAATGTCAAGCTTACCGGGCCGACCTCGATGGGGCCGCACTCAGCTTGGCCGAGACTTGGTTTGGCTTATGCTCGTGTACCATCGTTAAAAAAATTGGCAGCATATCTACGGAGTGAATGGAGAGTGGGGCAAAGCATTCGTCCGTCCATTCATTCTTGCTTCCGTCCGTCCTTGCATCCGTCTCTGTGACAGTTTATACGTCCATCCTCCCGTCTGTGTGTGCGCCTGTTCATTCGTCCGTCCCTGCGTTCGTCCATGCACCCGCCCCTGCGTCCGTTCATGCGTCCATCCATGCATCTGTCTGTGTGTCCGTTTGTCCATCTATTCAACACTCCAAGTACCACCATCTCACATCTTTTCATCATATATACCCCATATAGAAGCACCGCCATGCAGCGGACATTCCAAGGACTAAAAGAGAGGTGGCACACGCACACTTTCTTACAGCTTGCGCTTCGGGTCTGCTTATCACCTTTAACCACCCCGAGTTCATGGTATATACTAGTTCACTGTATTCATGGCACTGCGGCCCAACGCTCGCTAAATCTTTCTAAAACCAGGAGGTTACACCTAGCGAGTATAACGTAGCAACCCTTTCTTGTCAGATAGTGATCAATGTACATGCCAATGGCTGCTAATGGGGATTGCAGCGTGCGCGTTAACTAAAAGCCGAATGTTCCTGTCCCTCATTCCCCATTAGCAGCCATTGGCATGTACATTGAGCACTATTTTTTATTGTTCAAGAACGCACAGAAGAAATCTCTCACTGGCACCACCTTGGAGGTCAAAATGTTATAGTTGCTACATACTACAACAGCTACGAGGGATGAACGGGTGCCGCTATAAGGAGCTTCGCCCCTAAAAAATTGTCCTGGTATTTCGGGGTAAAGGTAACTGGAACTAATAAAAAGCACAGCACACTCACCGGGAGCGTTCGCGGTGTCCGTTATTACAGTTTTGCGGCCTTAGAAACATATTTGCCCGTGAAATGAAAGCAAACATCAAGCAGCCGAGGTGAGATTTCTCTACACACTCTGCCAATCGAGGCACCCTCACTCTTGCATCAAAAGCAGTTGAGTTTGGGGTTCGGGGTTTATTTTTGTTTTCTTGTATATAAAAAAACGAAGCAAAAGCAAAAGGCTGTAAAGCCTGACGAAGGCTTTTGCTCCGCAATACAGTCTGATAGACGCAGATAAAACAAGTTTTTACGCAAAGGCTAACAATCAGCAAATTATAGTCAGACAAATAAACGCTCAAAATGTGAAAAAGAACAGAACAATATACATAATAAAACCCAAAATACCAATAAACAAAACATCATTATCGCAATGTATAGAATAGGTGAGATCAAAAACACATTTGCCAAAATATACATTTTTAAAGCAAGCAACAGCATTGAAACTGTAGTGTTAACAATTAGGACACATACAGTAATAACTAATTGAAATGTTATAATATACAAATTCAATGCGCGCGAACCCTACGATGCAGCATACGAACCCCTGACCTTCCTGAAGAAACCCGAATGCATCAAAATAAAAAATAAGCACTTCAATATTCTCCAGCCTACATTTTATCCTAAGTTGATGTGAATGTGGGCATTCACTCACCGCATCCTCGTTTTTCAGGGCAGCCGTAGTGGAGATTACCTGTAGGTGAAATGACTCGTCGCCTTCTGGCTTCCCAGCTTCCATGGTTGCTTCAGCCGCCACAGTAGCAGTGGCAGCTGTAGACATAGCGGCATCCTGAGCTGGTGCTGGCTTTACAAAACGGCCCACCGCTTGCGACAAGCGCCGGCTCAACGGGGCGGCGGCGAGGTGCCGGCTTGAAACGAGTGAACCGGGCTCCGCCGCTGCAGCAGCAGTGCCGAGAGTTAATCGCCGCTGTCGTGGCCCCGCCGCATGTCTCTCAGTCACATCATACGTCGTGAGCCGGCGCGTAAACGGAACTCGGTGCTGCATGAAAAGAGCTCAGGTACGCACGTGACACAAGCGATGATTTCTCTGCGGTGTTCATTGCTACCATGATCACAATATTGTTTTAATACTCGAAATCAATTGCGCATAGAAAACAGTGAGGTCTTAATATAATGTTTATGTAGGTGTATAAGTCATACGCGTGTTTCTCGACTTGTGAATCACATTAGTCATAATAAAAGATCCCTGCAACTTTTTTTTCAGCATGGTCAGAAACAGCTGCCGATCGGTAGTTAGGCTCCCGAAAATACGCGAGCCGAATATTAGAGCTCAGTGCACGGCCTGAAATTCAGAATATTTTTCAAAGTCAGTGTAAAATTGATTTGTCTTCTCTTGACAAACTACGGTGCAAGCGATGAGTGTAACATGATGTTTATCGCATGTGTAGAAGCGTAATATGTCATATTTAGGTACAAATAACACTAATTGCTAAGCTCGGGAAAGCCCGCGATTTTCGCACGAATAATTAGTGGCCCTTTCTTCCGTGCTCTTCTCGGCTGTTCATAATCGAATGCTCGTACGTACATTAATTTCGTGCCGCATAGGCAGGATCCTTCTTGTAATCAAACTGACAACTTATGCACTTCCGTTCCTGGCATTGTTTCTGCCAACAAGCAGTTGTTTGACGCGTACCAGCTGCATTATAGTAATATATTCATTGTCCATTCTCATGTACAATTTTAAAAAACAGCTTGAACACGAAAGGGCAAGGCCTCACCAGGTTCAAAAGTTGCACATGAATTTAACTAGCCATCCTTTTAACAAGGAAAAGATAGTTCCTGGCTTGGGATCATCCAAACCTATTCACTGGCCTGATAACCATGAGATATCAAAATGTGGCGTCAATTCAAACAAGTATGTGGCGTATACTACACTACTTGGGCTTAAGCACAATATTGTTTCTTAGGGGCAGGAGAGGGGGGGGGGGGCTTCTTGATGGGACTGGGTAGGCAGATGTAGTCGTGAGTCATTTCGTGCTTTCCAGGCCACGGCGAAAAATACTTTCGACGAATATGAGAGGCGCACAAGATCAGTGTGCAACCCCCTGGCTGTGCCACCGCCTCATCAGCTATCTAATTCAGCCAAACCGCTGAACTTCGTTTCCAAGAATTTGGAAATGGACCTTGGAGAGAATGTGAAAACACCATGAATACCCAGATAAAACCTCACAACACAAATACACTATGCATATACACAAGACTCAGTTTAGACCTTTCCGGGCATACAGCAAACTACGACATACTTAATTTGAGGTGAAAGCCACATATTTCAAACAGTGCTTCCACGTTTTTTTTTCTGCTTTCTAACACCACTGCCATCACTGCGGGCCAAACGTTTGCATGCAGAAATTATGGCGACTCCAGCAGAGAGTGCAGATCATGCATTTTGCGAGATTTCGCACTTACTTTTTGCTGAATAGCCTTGACATCTCCAAAGTACTGCAAGCAACTTGCAAAAAGACAGTAGAAATACAATGTACAAGAAAACGCATATTTAAAATGTCAACTGTTGAGTGCTATTTGCGCAATATGAAGCAGAAATATTGGCCAGATATGTCAAACCCAAAGTGAATAATGATGAGTGCGTGAAGCACTGGAGTTCGTGGGTGCTTTGACGCTGCTTCGAGTGCTTCAGTAACCTGATTCACTTGTCGTCAGGCATGCAGTGGGCCTCGGCTTCCTGAGCTATCAGCTCCAGATCTGCTTGTCGGCATTGCCTTATTGCTGCAGCTTCTCCTGCTTGAAGGTCGGGGTCGGAGTCATGGCGTTTTCGTTTTTTTGCTGCGAGCATCAGCTTGCGTTCGCTCTCATTCATGACTGCGCGGAGAGCGGGTCGTTACAAGCGGCCCCAAGCGCCACTGTGCGCGCAGCGTGCACTGTGTCGACAATTTCACACACGTTAATTACTTATCGATGCGCTCATTTTTAGTGCAGCTTTTCAGAGACACCGCGCCAAGTATGGTGTATTTTTAAACTGTATGAGCGCTAAGCTTGCTCTGTAGACAGTTTATGCCCAGCAGTTTGGCCCCTGCCCTTCAACTGTAGACTACGGCGGATGTAAGAGGTCCTTAGGTGCTTCGCTCCAAAAGAATGCAGTGGTACAAGCACAGAGAACACTTACTACATTCAGCAATTTGCATAGGATAGCTCAAGAGAACAAAAAAAACTTATCACATTTATTTGGGTGAAAGACCTAAACGGGTCGTATTTGAGGTGTCAGACCATCTATGCCCCTGAACGAAGCAAGCTGTAGCCTCTCCCGCCTAAGACACTTAGCAATCACGTGATAGCACACCGGCAGTTTTCGCTCGTTTGTGTCTCCTCACACACTCTCAGAAATCGCACTATGGCACAGTGGCAGCGCTGTTTCCCAGGCTTTCAATAAACACAATTCAGAATTTATTCGGAGTCCCACAGACTGTTTTTTTTTTATTTCTGGCACTTATTCCGTGCATTTCACGAGCTCTGGCAAATAGTGTGAGAAGGAAAGTATTTTCAGTCGCCTGATGAAATCATCAACAGAAGTTGGACTTGTTCACTGTGATCACTAGTGACTCCACTTCACGGTATAAAATAAAACGTGCTGCTTCAGGTACTAGTAGGCAAAGCCCTAGTTTTAACTGTGTGCAATAACAATGGATTGGCCTCAAGTTGTAGTTCTCAACATCGCGCAGGATGGTATCGTATTTTCTTCTGCTTCACAAGGTCGACTATTCTTTAGGTTTTTCACGAGACAGGGCTTCAATAAGTATGGCTAGCTTCCCGCCTCTGAATGAAATTCCAATTGGCCTAATCGCAACCAAAGAAGCACAGGATTCACGACGAGCTCAAATATACAAGCTTCACCTATGCTGAGGTCGTACGCTTCTACGTTAAGCTTCTCGCAAGCCTTTCCCCGCCTCATTGCCTCATTTCTCTTCAAGCCGTTTGTCAACACTTTGTAAAACTTTTGCTGACAGCTGACAGCTTCTTGAGGGATAAAGCGGTAGAGTGTGTTGCATTTGTTTCCGGTGATTCTCACCATTCGTGCCCTTTGTCACCTGGTGTTATTTTGACTGGCAGTTTCTCTGCTGACATTAGCTGCGTCATCTTGCGATTGCACAAGTTTCTCTTTTATAAAGTTGGCAAGTCTTCGCTTGAGCAGTCTTAAGCGAAAAAAATAAATTCCGAGTTTGCTGCAGTGTTTAAATACTTCCTAGTGGTAGTGCAGATTCTTGTGACCTTGCACATGCTTGTTCAAGGCAGTGTGGCTAATTAAGAGCCTGCTTCAAGCTCATAATTTTCGGAGCTCTGGCTTGTACTGTGCATTACTTTCTGGAAACACCGACTGCTGCATGCTTTGCCCAAGCACTTCCAGAAGCTGGTCGAATCAGCCATTGTCGGATATCTCCAGCTCTGCCTAGTCTAACTTGACTGATGGAAAGCTTCGCACAAGACAAAGGTCTTTCAGCCGTATTGGCTTGTAGATGGAGTTCCTATTCAAATTTCCCTATGCTTTCTTCACGTGTGTTGAAGTAAGCTAGATTTGAGAATCCAGCCCTGAAAAATTTGATAGAAGCACAGAAACAATGCAGAGCATCGGTGAACTTCGCGCGTAAAGAAATAATTAGTGCACGGAGGAAGGCCAGTTAGGTTTCTTTACAAGTAATCTTTTTTTTCAAAAACAGCAATTCTCATATAAGATGCTGAAAGTCGGAAAAAACTAACAGTTCATTTACAAGTGAGGCAGTCGTAGCTGAATCACTGAGTGACTATTACCATCGAACCCGCTTTTGTTGAAGGTGCTGATATAAGATGTTAAAAGTCGGACAAGCTAACATTTCATTTACAAGTGAGGTCAGTCTTAGTTGATTCACTGAGCGACTATTACCATCGAACCCGCTTTTGTTGAAGGTGTAAGCATCTGTATCATAAATCTTGAAACTGTTTCAATCAAATGACGTCACTTGAAATCGCATGTATTCTGCCAATGTGAAAATGGCTTGTTGACAATGTACACTCCTACATACCAGTTAGTCAATACCATAAAACATTTTAGGTAAATAAACACACACTGATTCCATGTGCAGATTCTGTCCTTTCAAAGTGGAAGATATCTCTTTCGGAAGGATCAATGAAAACTCATATTTCTAAATTTAACTTACAACTGAATATACAGCACTTACCTATGTGCTAAGCCTCACATTGCAATCAAATGTTTGCATCGCACAGAATTGTCGGCCTTGCACGAACAGTGACCCTTGAGACCTGAAACTTAAGCGATTTCTCGTTTCGGAATTTCGCACTCTTTCAAGGCCAAGAAAGAACTTTTGTTGACAAGGTTGTTTTTGACTGGCTCAGATTTTTCCATTCTTTTGTGTGGGACAACGATGGCATGCGAATCAATAACTTTGCAAAAAGATGTCACATAAAATAGCTCCGTGACTACCGGGTCGTCTGTATGAAACTATAATGTGGTTGCTGAATGGGGAATCTAAGGCTTGCGATTGAAGCCGTGGGACGAGGCTGTCATCTTCTGTACTCCAGTTAGGCTGCTACACATGCTTCACGCTTACCGGAAAAGATGCACCAAGCTTTGTTTTCCGGTGTTATTTTTATCGTGGTATCGCTGATCTCGATGCTGGCCTTCTCGCATTCATCACTTGGGATGGAGCAATGACTGGACAAACATAACATTTGCAGATGCCTAAAGCGTGTTAACAGCGTGTCTCTACAACTTCACAGTACATAGTGGTCGGGAACTACTACTAACCAGAGCAATAAATTGCCGAACATTCAGCAGTCACTTACAATTGCGATGAATCTATCGCTTCTTAAAGGGACTGTCTACCCGCTCCGAATTTTTTTCTAATTGTAGCTCCAATGAAAAGACCATTCATCACATTGGCGGCGAAAAGCATGCTTTTGTGCCAGAAAAAAAGAAATTATACTTTTAACTTGATGTTGAAAGTCAATAAAAAGTGACCACTAGCGTCACGCAACAGCGAATGTGGTCAATCTTGACAATCTATTGGTAAGACAAGAAACCGTCGTAGGTAGAGTTATTTTGCTTAAAAACGAACACGTCTAACTTGAGTTTGTATTTTATGCACTTGAAGCAGCTATTTATTGCACCAGAGACCAATTCTTGCTTTTTTTCTCACGTGTTCGAATAGACGCCCGGTGGAGCTGCCGGTGGTATGTTCGCTTGCCTTGCCTGCCTGAAAACGGTGGAGAAACGCGACCACGGCGCCCGCCGCCGCTCATGAGAAGAACAAGAAATTGTGTGTGTGCCTAAAATGACCACTGAGGTAATTATTTTATCAATAACCAAACTTGATGAAGCCTGCGAAAAGCACACGCGGTTTGGATTTTGATTTTCACCAGCACGCACCAGTGTTGTCAGCATTCATCCCACCAATGGAAGGAGATAAAATGCGGACAGAAAAATTCTATTTTAATAATTCCACGCATTTTCCAGAGAAACCGCTGCAAAGTTAGACACTTCACACGGTACGCTTTTTATTCCGACACAGAACAGGAGAGCAATGCAGACAGTCCCTTTCATTCGACAGTCCCTTTCATTAAAACCACAATTTTTGTGGTTTCTGTCGAACTTGTGATGTCTGTATGCACAATCCATGTGTTGTGCACGACGAGGAAGACGCAATTTTTCACACCTCATTACAGAACTTGTCTCGCATTTAAAACATTTTCGCCCCCGATAAGACAGTGAACATGGGCCTAGTGCCGCCATTCTGGGTCAATATATCCTTATGAAAATCCTATATATGAATTTATATATAATCCCCGTAAATGGCTACATCAGGAATTGGGCATATCAGGCTTTATATGCAATCCCCATAAATGTTCCATATAACCTGCTATGCCTGATTCCTTACGTAGCCTAATATGGGCCTTATACAACCTGATATACCTAATCGCTTATATACCCATATATGGGTGTTGCTGTATATGGCCATATATGGCCATCATCTATTTATGGAATATATAGAAGCATTGATATAAGGTTAAACATGGTCTTATATTGACACATTTATATATAGCTATTCAGATGATTCATCTATATGAGTTCATCTTGTGTCACCGGCAAAAATTATAGCCGCACAAATCATTTTTCAGCTAGAAATATAGCTGTTTGTTGAAAGGTCTCCATGGAGTCACCATCGTCTCCAAAACAAATTCAGTGCATATCCCCTCAACATTCTTCTTCAAGTTATCCTCATTATATCTCGAGTTATTCTCAATAAATAATTGCTAAAATTTTAACTTCGCAACATATTTAAAGTTTGTGGTGGGCACCTGTCACTTTTAGTCCACTTTTCCTGAAGAGATACATTTTTGTGCTTAAATTTATTGCTTCTTTATCAATACTTTATTTATCGATTTATTTCATTACCCACCACACCGATTGGTATTATAGTGGGGAGCGTTTACAAAAAGCAGAATAAAGAAAAAGATACATAGTCAGCCAAACAAATATTCAAAGTCGCCTAAACCACAATCTTCAACACAAATACATATATCAATAAAAATGTAACACACCCCAAAATCGCAACACACTAATTTTAATATGGAATAAAGCAAACAATTTGAGATAGTAGAGGCAATGCTGGAAGGCAGCTGGTTCCATCGACTGAGTCTTTTCGTAAAAAATCATTTTGAAATACGTCAGTCTTGCAGGCGATTTTTCTTATTTTGAACCTACGGTCAACACAGTCAGAGAGATAGTATGGTTTAAGTAAATATTCCCCTTCATCGATTCCGACTTGACAATATTAAATAGGATAAAAGAAAACAATTTTAGTTTCGTAAAGAGATTTTCCACAGTGGGTTTGTTTAAAACTATTCTGGCATACTTCAAAGTGAGTCATAGTGAGTCAAAAGTCATAGCGTTCATAGTGAGTCAAAACAAAATATTGACTTGCTGCTGACCGAATGAGCTGCGTGTGCATTGAAAAACCTAAATGAGTTGATAATCAACCTTTAAGGAGTTCGGTCAAAAGCGATTGGCTTGCAAGCTTCTCATGTACAAGTATTGTTACTAGGAATGGCCTATAGTCTCTATGTGCGTGGTAAGGGAGGCTTTTAGCGATATTTTTTGCCAACGGGACACAAAAAATGACCTTTGTAAGCGTAACCCACTTTCCGTTCTGCCAATAATACATCATTAACGTAACAGCGGTAAAAAGCTCGTTCCGTAGAAATTCCGGCATAGGCACCAGTGGCTCTGAATCAAAAACCGTCTGTACCATGACCGAAAATTTAGAGAATGGAAATAGAACAACTATTTTAAAATTTTGGGTTTGAGTGATGATCGAAATCATGCAGGCCATTTGCATGGCAAGCAAGTGCTCTACCTCACAGCTATGCGTCTGCTTGGAAATAAAGCATGAATAACTTCCTCTGGCTGGAAATGCAAGAAAAATAACTGTCATGCTTAACAATTACACTGATTCTGTATACAGGTTTCACAGCACAGCATTTATTATTGGAGCATTATTGGATGATACAAGCGTGCATTGCCATTGGGCATTCCAAGACGTTATTACCAACGTGAATTCGCGGTCTAAAGACAGCCAACCATTACAAAAGGCACACAAGTTACTGCTCGTATTCCCTCACGACTGCGTAGCGGGTGCATAAAGTTCTAAAAACTTTACACACATAATATTGAGAAGCAGGGTCTGCTGGGTGAGTTGGTAATTCATCCTAACTGTGTTGCGCGAAAAAATTTGAAGTGCAAAAGGAAGACACCTGAACACAGCGCACACTAGCAACTGAAACTTTATTGGAGATAACCGACACATATATGCGGTTACGAGAACACGTGAGCTGCGCTGTCGTGCGGGAAGTATTATTTAGAATTCAATAATATAATTGTGGATCACAAAACTTCTCTAAAAGGACAACCATGCTCTAACCAATCATCACATTGTAGAAAGTGCGGCTGCCTGCTCTTGCTTGATGATACGGTAGTTAAAGCTAGAATAAGGGACACGGTAGCGCGAGAAATCAAAGAGGCGTATTTCATAAACAAAACTGGTGATTCATGTGTCACGTAGCTCTCGGTTATGTTGCTTGCTACCGAGGTAGCTTTTCTGGAAGCGAACTATTTATACAATCTGTCTGCTCATCTAATCATTTTTTCACCACACGTGTTCTCGTACCCGCATATATATGCCTGTTTTCTCCAACAAAGTTTCAGTTGTCAGTGTGCGCTGTGTCCAGGTGTCTTCCTTTTGTATTTCGATCTTTTTCACGCAACTCAGTAATAACATAATATTGCTTGTGCTTTAAACTATGCTACCCCTTTTTTACACAAAATGCAGCCATGTGCGAAAGCTTCATTGAGACACTTTCAACTTTCTCAATTACACAGTACTATTCAAATATTAAAATTGTTCAAGTAGTATCATACAAAAAATACACACTGAGTGATTAAATTACTCACAAGAAACAGGATATTGTTATCGCGTAGTACTCTGAAAAACGGAGCTTATTGCCCCCCCCCCCCCAGTTTTTTCACGCAGTAGCAAGTCCTAATGCCTCAGACTCGTTTATTTGTCAACTTGCGTAAAACTATCTACAGTGCTCACGGATTGAAACGTGACATCACATTATTTTCTGTAACTATGTATGCGGGTATGCGCAGTTCCTCAAGATAACCATGCGATTTTGCGACATAAGTAACAATAATGTTGCCTGTTATGTACGCATTCCAGACAAATTTACACCTATATCACCCGTAATTGTAGATGGAGGAAACAAAATTATGGGCTATTCTTAACTTTTCCGTTTCGATCCATTTCAACCCTGCTTTGAACAACCAAACTAGCAAAAAGTTTTCACTGCCTGTCCTTATCAAAACACACTTAAATATAAAAACAAGGGGAAAATTGACGAAGATAGACAAATTCAAACACGGGCTCGTAAATCTCATGACACCGTTGGAGTTGGAGATATGCAACTGTTTTTATTTGTAATTGCGCAAGTTGTATTTATCTTTGGTAATTCTTCAAGCGTTAAAATGAGAAAAATACAAGACAAGTATATTTACAGCAATATTTTTATAAAAATTTCAATACCACGAAACCCATGTTTTCCTGGTGTACAGTTTTCGATTAAAGAGAGCACTGTCCGTAAAAATAAAAAAAGAAAGTGTATCGCTTAAACAAAACAGTCTAGTGACGTAACCACGATTAGTATGAAGCTATTTACTCAGGAAGCATGCAATGCGCTATGTTTTCTTAGTTACCACAATATTTACGAACAACGTGCGAATGTAATAAAAATGATGAACTTACCTTAACAATTAACCGAGACTTGTCTTTCAAGGAGCCTATAATCCTGATAGCCTGTTCACAATTTAAAACCCCCACGTTCATTCCTACTGCTTTTGGGAGAACTTGTGGAGGAACGCTTGCCCGCAAGCATGGGTTTGCATTTTTTTTTTCGCCCGAAAAGTTGACGATCACCAATCTAGCGGCGTACACACGCAAACGCACCCAAAAACACTTCCACGTTCATCCACATTCTCGCTACGTACAGCGAAGTAGATTCCTTGGAGCAGCGTGATTATCTTGTGTAAATTGGAGCAGTAGTTGAACACGAAATAAAAGCAAGAGGTATGAAAAGTGGCAAACTCGATCAGCTCTGCACCCATGACTCCGGCGATCGAGAAAGCAACAATGGCGCGAATGAATACAGTGCAGGATTGACAATGAAACATACATTACTCCTTGAGATCAATGATTTACGCGCTTTTCACTGGAACAAAACTTGCCTGAGCCTATTGGCAAACGCCCCTTCATTTTTTAACAGTTATTGACGCAACATTATTAAAATTCGACTGAATATTTGCGCAAACTAGTTTATTCGTCGCTACTTTAAATGGGTCGCGGCACTTTTTTTCCTGCTGTGTCGGCTGACTGCTGTAGGCCACGGCAGGGCTGCACGGCACCTACGCGCGCTTTTCGAACAACGTTCTTCAGATTTTCCACCCCTCCGACTGGCGCTTTTTTTTTCAATTCTTTACTTTGCGCACCCCTTGCAAACTTGCCAACAGCTGCAGTGCAGTCAGGCGCCTTTTTTGGGACAATGGACCTCAACTTCCTCCTGTAGGCCCAGAAAGGTGCAGGTGCAGGACCTTTGAGGGCATCCCTCACAGACAAAAAAATGACTGTAGACTATGACAAACATAACGAATCAAGAAAGTTGACGTTAGAGAGACTCGTTATTCTGTAAAGGACCGAGTGTTGGAAGAAGCTGGCAGGTACATGCAACGGTCGATTCTCTCTGGATAAATTACACGGAGTTTGAAATTTATTACAACCGAGAAGGGCAGAATATCTCACCCTGAACTAGCTTGTAAAAAATAACAGCTCAGTGCAATTTTGTCGGCCGTTAAGTGATGGCAAAGATATTATTCTAGCAGTGTTGAAAGGATTCCAGTGCAACGATAGGGGTAAATGCTTATGAATTTTTTCTGGGCCCACTCATTGGCGTTACTGCTGGATTTAGCAAGGTTATTCCAGATCATAAATTATATGTACTCAAGTTGAGCACGACATATCGCGGGGTAATATTTTTAGAAGGCTGTAGGAGAACCGAATTCATCAGAGATATTCTGCCAACAGGGAGAAAACGAAGGCCTAGTATGGCAGCACATTTAATGCAAGTACAAGAAAATCAGCATGCTATCAAAACGAACACTAAGATCCCTGATCTCATAAACCTTACATAATGACACAGTATTGACAACGTATGGAATTGAAATGTTTGACGTTTTGCGAAACACAACAACAACCACAACAGCAGCAACAACAACAACAACAATAATAATAATAATAATAATAATAATAATAGTAGTAGTAATAATAATCCCCTCATATGATTCTGATATGGCCGCAAGTGTTTGGCCAAATTGAAGGAAATGCTACTGTCCGGGTGCCCGTGAAACTCTATACGCGAGTTTGTAATTGCGCAGTGTGGTGGGTATGTACCGGCATACATATTTTATAGGTAAATGCACCCCAGTGTTGGTAGGATGGCTAGAATGGGGAGGTGTGATTGATGAGCGCGGCGCTGTTGCTTGCCGGAGAAGGCCTTTCGGCGCGCCGATGCCGCTAGGGGCGCTGATGGCAGCGGCGTGGGTAGTGGGCGGCACACTTCGCAGAGTTTTCCTCGGGTGCGCTGCTTTTTTTTTCAGAGGCAGTAGCTGCTTTACAAGTACTTCGTCAATCGGTGATTGCACTGGGTTACTCTAAAATGCCTGAAGGCGTCAACGACAAAAAAAAGTAGATCCACCGTCGCTGCATTACGCTTGTCCGCAAAACTTTATGCCTCAATTCAGCCTCTTGAAGAGTGCCAAGGGTGGCAACGTAGATCATTTAGTGGAAGAGCCCCTCTGTCTGTAGAAAAAATGCTGTATGAGATTGAATAAAGTAAGGAAGACTACGAAAGACTTCCATCTGATGCACTAGCAGTGTCTGTCGCCCATGAATCGTGCACCGCTGAGCGGTGGACGGTCGCCCTGTATAATATGTGGCAAGCTACGATGTTAGAAACCTGGTACTTCGTAATAATCGTGATGAGTGCAAAAACGCCCGCCTTGTTTCGCACTGTTGGTGGTTACGCGTTAAAAGTAACACCGTTGCTGGTGTAGCACGTTACTTTGGCAATTAGTATTTGATGCACTTGTTATACATGTAGAAATTGAGCTGCTGCTCAAATTGTGCCAGTTGTAGTTGTCAGCAAGTCGTTCCTGCAACACGGTAGTGCTATTTATCAGTTATGTTTGCAAAATAAAATTTGCTTCTGCTGATAGTACAGGTCGCGGACCACTAAATTTGCAGTACCTGGAAAAGCAAGACTCACGCTTCTATAAACAGTTGCAATTCTAGCAGGCCCTGTGTAGGTTAAAGGGGCAAAAATTATTTACACTGCAAATATTTTACACTGCAAATACCTGCGATAATGGTCCGCTAGCAGATGCAAGCTGCCAGAATTACTGTATTCTTTAGGTCAGTGATTATAACTTTGCGGAGAGGGTTGACGGTGAAATAATATTTCGGCTTTCTGTAACAATGAGAAATGGATTTAACATGCGCCACGTTGTTAGAGGCCATCACATGCAACTCTCTGGTGCACATTAGGCCACTGTGTTCTACGTCTGGCATTTCATGCAAAATTCGCTAGTTTAATTCACCTGAATTAGCTATATTGTTTTGATCAGAGACTTTATTTCTTTTATTTCAATAGGTCGAGGAGCACGGGACTAAAAGCTCGAGGGATGAACAAAATACCGATCCACCCACAAGTTGGCAAAGCTGCAATACCCGACACCCATTCATACCTGTAGAATAAAAAAGAGACTTTACAAGTATAAAATGCCACCAAGTACGAATACAAAAGTTATGAAACAAAGCTCCACAAATAGATAGCGAGGGAATACATATGCATCATAACTTGGCATGAACATTAAAAGCAAAAATTAATAAGTAGAGTGATCAAAATGACGGGAAATCTACTATTCGAGAAAGTGAATTAGCTCGGCGAAGCATCTATTGTGACAATTTTGAATATTTAAAATTACATATATCTACAGCGCTATAGTTGGGAAATAATCGTAAGAAATAATTACACATAATATTTTAATGAAGTGTCAGAAATCAACAGGATCAAAACTACACTGATACACAGACACATCACAGTAAAAGATACAATACAGTAATAAGAATTATTAAAAAAATGCGCAAGACAGCCAATCGTAGCAGCGTTTCGAGCAATATTTAAATAGATTCATAGGAAGTTCTCAATGGCAGAAGAAAGGACAAAGTATCGATGTCTTCGTGGTTTAAGGTGGTCAATGGGTAAGGCAGCTTGTAGGAATATGTTCGTCCTAAACGCTTCTAGGAACAGGTAAAATTCACATTTAATTTTTCGTGCCTAGTGAGACAAACACTAGGGTTTACGTTTATCTTAGCAAGATAAATTATGGTATTACAACCACGTTTAACGAATGCTTTAACATGTCAAATATAAATACGAGGCGCGGGCACATTGATTCAAACTTCTGATCTTGGAGTATAATCGATAAAAAAACCCGGGCGGTCAAAATTTCTGGAGCCCTCCACTACGGCGTTTCCATAATCATATGGTGGTTTGAGGACGTTAAACTAAACATATCAAGGCCTTTCCAAGAATGGTTTTGAGAGATGAGACTTTAAAGAGCTTAGTGACATGTACTGCACTACACTTGCTCGATCAAAATGATTTTACTGAAAACGGGTCACCACCACACAGCGTGGGAGCAATTTTTGTGGAGAGCGGTGCGTGCTGTCTCATTTGTCTCCTCTGCAATGTTACCCGCGCCGATGCATGCAGTGCCCCAGGCGGCATCGGCGCGCTTTGGGGACCGGTTTTGGCAGCCGCTTTTCACACTTCCCCATTCTAGCCACCTTGATGTTGGTGTTGAAAGGATATGTTCGCAAGCAGTAATAATTATTACGCGCATGCAGACCAAGGAGCTGTTTACATAATGTAGAGTTTGGCTAAGCATCATGCCAGCCCGCAAAAATGTGTCATAGTGCATGTACTCGCAACGCAATGCTTAAGCTAATCCTGATGATGGCACGTGCGCATTAGTGATCTCGACCAAGTAGGGACACACCCACACAAAATAGAAGTTTTGTGGATTCGGTAGCCTGCGGTAAATGTTGTTTAAAGCTTCAGCGTTTCAATACATGGTGCATTAAATGTGTAACACGTGTGAGTCAGTTGCACCTTTCTTACCATATTTGTATATGACGTGAGAATTATTTGACGCTTGCAAACATTACACCAAAATAAATATTTACTAGTGCAATCATAAAATTTCCGATAATTTTACTATGTGCACAGCCAAGAACATCACACGTAGCCAAAGGAAACACAAGATGTATTTTTGCAATAAATTATTACAACTTTCATGTTGAATTTATTCATAATAATGCCTGCAAGTTGCATTCACATTAGTTTTTTGTTTGTTTTTGAAGATACTTCCTTAAATATTGCACTGCGCATGCAATTATGGTAAATGGCCGCTGAAAGCAATCGCAGATGGGGGGGGGGGTCAACAGGAATAACTGAAATCTTCTTATATGAAGGAAGCATATAGCCATCAAAACCTTCAAAGAATCAGCAATTTTGTCTACCGATGAGGAATTTAAAACTGCATTGATATTACTATTTCTTGCTGCCACTCCAAAGAATGCATTATTGTGAACAATATAAATTGCATGCATTTCGTTTTTACATAATACTATATAAGATTGCTCTATAATAATAGCAAGGTTAGTGAGCTTCAGTACGTTTTGTGACCTGACACAATTCCTTCCTTGTAAAGCATGTCTGCTCTCGTATATAATATTTACTTCGTAATATTTGCAACTTATTGCTTCAAACCTAAATTCTTCGGAAACTTTACAAGTTAAATTACACGAATGCATGCATATAGTTGCAACTATCACGTACACAAAGCTGACCTGAAATTGAAGTTTTTTTGCATGGCAGAAACAATATATATAATTAATACTGTCGTTGTAGAAAATAAGCAGGTCAACTTCGTGTACAAATTGTTATATATTACAACCCACATAAATGTGTGTGATCAAGGTGCTAAATATATACGTGGTTCATCTCATATAAGGGAGCACTTCCACATATAAGAATCCACTTCATATGTTATATATGGTGTGGCTGTGCCTTATAAGACTGGATTTGACTCCTTATATGGGCCAACTGCGTCATATATTGCTGTATATAACTCCATACATGAACTGACCCCGCCAGATGTACATCCATATATTGCAAATTGAAGACTCATAAGCTGACATATATGATTATATGTGGCCACATATAACCAATATAAGTGCCATTAATGGCATTTTCGTAAAGGTAGAGCCAAGGGTGAGGTATAAGCACAATTGAATATTGTCATCATGCTCGACACAGCAGACGAATTGGCGCATGCCTTTGGCGGGGCCGAGATGGTTGTTTTATGGGCAGCAATAGTGAACTTTCAGAAGCACCACCACTAGGTCGGGAAAGTTGCAAATTCG
The DNA here is from genome assembly GCF_043290135.1 of Rhipicephalus microplus. Classification (NCBI taxonomy): domain Eukaryota; kingdom Metazoa; phylum Arthropoda; class Arachnida; order Ixodida; family Ixodidae; genus Rhipicephalus; species Rhipicephalus microplus. The sequence continues at coordinate 243,744,926 of NC_134702.1, forward strand.
GAGGTCAGAGACATACAGGGAAGCCGAGAAATGGTTTCTTCACTGCTGAACAAGGTCCATCGTCGCCTAGCCCTGCATACCTGCAATGCATCGTCGAGGATTTCCCTCCATTCCACCGTAGATTGGTCCTGACAACCTTAAGTCAGCTAAGGCCATTTGTGTTGTTTAATATTGATTGTGAGAAGTATTTTTGCTTTAGCGTTAACGAGTAAAGTGTTTAGTGGTTTGATTTTAAAACCACCAATGGCGTTAATGATTACAAGAAATTGCTTATATGTAATTCTCTGCGTGAAAGCGTGAAAAGACTGTAACAGTCCCTAAAGACATTGAGAGCATGCGTGTGCGTCTTACCGGTATCATACATGCCGGAGGAGCTTCAACGGGACGTAGCTTAGGCAGGCAGATCGACTTCGTCCTTGACTTGTGTCCGGCTTGGGCAGCCCCGGAGAAAGAGAGCATGCGCGATAGACTCCTTCGCATCTTCGAAGGGCGACGCCTGGGTGCTATGCTCTGGCCTGACAGCAGGGTGTCTTCGTCGGGAGTCGTGTCCTGCTTGGTTTGTCCAGAACAGTGTAACGCACAGGTAAAGGAGAGTACGCCAGCGTATTAAAATGAAATCTTGCGCAGCCACGTGTAGCGTACAAAGTAAAGCGCAAGGAATATTTTGTCGTGAGAGAACTTTGTAACAAACTAGTAAATCTATTAAGCTGCTGTGTAGGAATGACTTAACAATTACTATTTCAACACGGGCGAGGAGTGGCAGTAATTTTATGATGAAGTACGATTAACGCTCATTCTTATAATAAATATTGGCTACTTATTCGCGATAAGTAAATATTTCACATGCACAACTTTACAGCCATCCTATCGCGACATGACCCACCCATCCTTGGCCCCTGGCTACACTCAACATTCCCACACGCCCTTCAGAGCGTGCATGACACCATGGACGTTGTCCAAATCAGGTGCAGAAATTGGCGAGCGAGTGCTGTTTATTCGCTTCACCGTGTTTGTTACAAAATACAGGCGGGCGGAAAGGAAATAACTTCATTCAAGGGGTGGGAGCCGATGACAGCGTCATCCAAGGTGTGTAGCGCTGCTGGCCAAAATGCCGTAAACCTGAGCTGGCAGATTGACGCTGTCTACCAGACGTCGAGGATATTCAATGCCTAATAATGGTAACTGTGCTTTATGTCCCAAGGACACGGAAAGATTGAGACAAGCCGTAATGAAAGGCTCCAGAGAATTTGATTATCTGGTATACTTTAACGGGAACTTACATCATGCAGTACACGGGCCTATTTTGCCTCCATCAAAATACGATTGCCGCAGCCAGGACCGCACCCGTGACTTTCGGGTCGCAAGTCTAGCACTGATATTCAAGGCTTAAGCATCTATGTTTGACATCTCACTGTTCGACTTGATCAAGACCTTTTAGCAGCACTAGGTTAACGAGTCGAAGACTTGATGATATGAGAGGCTGTAAAATGCCTGCTAGTTGTAAGTAATCGAGAGTATATGTAAGCAATAAATGGCCACCTGAAGCCGAGCAACTTAGAGATGATAGCAGCCAAAATCCTAGGTGCCACGCTGCCTGCTGCGCCGCGTAGAGCCGTAAGCAGCCTGCAGCCACTCTCAGAGGCGGCTGCCGCCCACGCAGCGATACCGTAGGCTCCATGATGATCTCTGGGTGCACGCTTCCATACAGGACACATGCGTGGCTCTAGCGCTTAGAAGATAAATAACTGCCTTTAGAACGTAGCTATTAAAAATTGCAAACCCGCTTCAACGTACTACAGTTTTTTCGTGACAATACTTTGAAAATAATTATTTTTTATTTGGTTTGGGTCTTTACTAGATTTAGCAATGCAGTCGTGTACGGACCCGAAGTGTTAGCGTAAGGATGCTGCAGTTTCGCTTTCGCCTGGTTGCATGGATGATCTCGTTTTGTACTAGCAGTGGTTCCTGCATAAAAGCACTGGCTGTAGGCTCAAGGGTAAAGTAGGCGGCTGACAACCGGATCTAAAAGCATGAAATGATCAAAAAAGCTACACCGCACCCTTGCTATTGGTGCACGCACTTCAATAATTTAGCCTGACACTTCATTTTAGGTTCATCCAAACTGTCATAGCGAGAGACACACTAGCCGTATTCTCGCTTTTTCGCTGTGGTCGGTGGCCCCACCATGAGCCGAGGCGTTGGCCAGTGACCAGCGCAGCTTGAAGCCCCGCTTGTCGTGCCATATGACGTGACATCAGAGAAGCATCGCAGCAACACCGCATCGCAGCTACAAAAGAGGAGCCGGCGTTGCATCGAATATACAGAGATGGCTGCGCGGTGGGATTATTCGGAAGAGCACTAATGTCTGATGAACAGACTGGAAAAAATAGGCTTTGTCGTCAGAACGAAACATAGAGAAGGCAGCGAGCCGACGAGGCTCACATGTCACATGTCACATCACAAGTCACATGTCTCGAGAAGCATAACCCTACGCAAAACCAAGCTAAACATGAGTATTAACCAAACCTCTCATTACGCCTACCCGAACATAACTGAGTTAAGCCCCAGCAAGTTGTTTACTCAGAGGTAAAAGTTTTCTTTGTAGGTAATGCGTGCTCAAGATGGCATGCACGAGTTTTTATAATATGCAGCCTGTTGTGGTGTAATATTACCATGATGCATTCAACCTCTGCTTTTAGGCATCTACGCTGTATTGGAGACTAGATAAAGGCGTTTTACCGCTGCAAAGGTGTCACCAATCTGCTATAATCTTCCAGAAATCGGCCATGAGGCAGAGAATACTGCGACTGAATTCTAACAAAATACTGACATTTTTGTACACGTTCACATGACTAACAAACACACGTATTATAGTGATGTATATTTTTTCCAGGTGAACTACTGGCATGATATTTACCTGCCTTCGTTACTGGGCGCATATTGTAATAACTGGTTAATCTGTTTTTTTTTAATGTTTAGCTGCATTCCGGGTGTTTCGTTCAAGAATTTTTATGTTTTTCCTCGTCAGTTTTATCAAGATGCTAGTGGCAAGGTAGCACATTGTATACTATAGCCATCGCTATAATTTACAGTATAGTTGCACACTATATTGAATGATCTATTCGCGATGCATCCAAGCTAACCAAGTCAGTGTTGCATGAAAGCTAACATCTGTGTAGATTATCTGTCTATGCCAGTTCAAAGTAATCGTGACGGTTTTTTGCAAAGGTTTAGTGAAAATTTGTTTCAAATAAAATGTTATGAAATCGTGGAACTGCTTTGAAAGTTGTTGTTGTTTTGATATTAGAATATTATTTCATTCATATTCTCTTGGGTTCCATTATTGACTGTTCGCACACCCCTTCGTTTGTCCAATAATTACTCGCAGTTACTTGCGCGCTTGTCCTTGCTTCGTGAATTATCTGGTAGTGCATTGCTCGAATGCTATGTTGCGCTGTCACCTCGCAACATCCTGTTTGCTGAATATAATTCAAGGTGCGTGAGACACATTGTAGACAACACCCTCCTGTCAGTTAATCTACTGTGATTAACCTCCTGGTCAGTCGAAGAGTTTTTCCGCGGCGGTGAGTCAGTGGTTACGATGCTCACCTGCTAACGTGAAGCTCGAAGAATCGTTAAAGGCAGCAACGGTTTCATTTCTGTAGAGGTGAAACGCAGAGGCGTGCATATGCTGGGCGATGTCATGTCAGATTGAAAAACACCATATGGTGAAAACTGCTAAATTCCTGAACTACGGCGTCCCTCATAATTATACGGTGGTCTTGGGATGTAAACCCCAGACATTATTAGTAGTACAAAAGCCCTGGCATTATTACTGTCTAATAGCCAGCATGACTACTTAGAAAAGTCAATGCAATGTGGGTTGCGAGATATACTGGATGGCTGAGACAAACCTAGAGGGAGGCTCTAAGATGATAAAGGCGACACTATGATGGCGCCTTACTTTTTTCAGAAAACGCGTAGTCACCAAGAAAAAATAGACACCCGTACTGGTTACCAGAAACGTTGGCAAGCGGCGAGGCATATTTTGACTAAATGTGAAGATGCCCACTCGTGTTGTACGATACTTGTCATTGACCGATATGAATTATTGCTTTCTAGGGACAACGCAGAAAAAGCCCGAAACAGAGCTAAGTAAACGGCGAATGGCAGATTACAGAAAACTGAAAGCCAAATGACATGCACACCAGGGTTATTCTGCCGCAAAATGTCGAAAGCTTATATGTGAATGTGTATATTTTTTACAGACACATATTGCATTAGTATACCAAGCAGGAATTTACTGTATATAGAGTACAATGAATGACAGGTCACCATGACCCTCTAAAGAGGACTCTTATAGCGACCATCCATTATTCTGTTGCTTTAGGCAAAAAAAGAACTAAATCATCAGCTACACCGTATGCCTACTTTGTTAAATAGATTTCTTTTTCAGCGTGATACAGACTAGGCCAAAGAACGACTAACAAAGAGACACTACAGGTTTATGTGCATAAAGAAACACAGGTGAGCGCTGACGTGTACACAGCCTTGCAACGTGCACGTCTGTATTGCAATTACACCACGCCCCGCCCCTGCAGCTACAACGTTGTAAGCTCAGATGTGGTAAACAATTTGATTCATTATAATTAACATTAAGCTACTTACAACATAAGGCATATCACTGGCTAAGCAAATCTACATGCTGCAGAGCTAAGAATTTCTGTTCTTTTGGCAACAAAATGTTAAAACATTGTTCGTCAGTATTTTGCTAACGAGCGCTTCACACTGGCAGATTAGTAGAGCACAAAAAGTTCTTGCAGCTTTATGTACTCAATATATACGCTATGAGTTCGAACAGTATCGCTAATTGCGGTGTTCCTGCTCTTTCTTCTCCTGTACACTGATCTGAATATCCTAAACTGTCATTGTTTACGGACAACGTAAGACAACACAGCAATATTTTCACCATCGTGCAAAGAGTTTTAATGGACGGTCGTCAAACCAGATGGTGAGCCCCTAAGGCGTGGGTCATGCATTTTCTGTATGAAGTGGCCACCTCTCGTTTTAGTTCTTGGAATGTCCGCTGGGTGGTGGTACTTGTATACAATGAATTGTGTATGATGTAAGATCGTTCTGGGGGTTTAATAAGTATAAAGTTCTTCGAGATCTGTGGAACGGCATAAGGGTTACAGGGCTTACATTCGGGAACTCGGTAGTGTGCACGAAGTCAGAGGTGGAATCTGGAATGGATATAAATCAAAGGGCTGAAGGAAGTCTTGCGTTCGGCACTCACAGGAAGACGACAAACGAAGCTGTAAAGGGGAATATTGGATAGACAGGCTTTGAAGTAAGAGAAGCTGAGATCTAATTGAGATTTAAGAGAGGTTTAGAAGAATGAAGAAGAGTAGAGAAGCTGAGGAGGTGTTCAGATATTTGTATAGGAAGAGCGTTGGAAGTGTGAGCGACAAGGCAACAAAAAGCATTTAGCGAGAAGTCAGAGAGGCGGAGAGGATTTATGGGATCAGAGCATTGGAAAAGAAGCCGGCTCTCTGTGACTACCGAAAGTGCAAGAACGAAATAAGGCGCGATAGCTTTTATGATAAATCAAGGGCAAGCGCGCAACTGTTCCAATCAAGGTCGGGTTGCCTTAGAACGCATAGTCATGAAGCGAGTAAAGAAGAACAATGTGGGGGAGTTAAGGAAATGATGGTACATGTTCTGATTGAATGCGGCGATATCCACCCAAGTATACGTGTGAGTACTAGCCTTCGTGAGACTTTGGGTTTCAGGGACAAAGGTAGAAAGCTGAACATGTCCGCGATAGAAGCAAGTAAGAGATGGTAAGAGTACTGGTGGCAGAAAAGTAGAAATAAAGAACAGAAATAGTGGGAAAGTGAGGTCATTCTGCCTTAAGAAACAGATAGATGTAACTAAAGTTTACATTTTTCTTGGTAAAATAACGTCAATTTAATTGAAATTGATAAGGCATTAGGCCTACAAAAAAGATTCCTTTTCATTTTTATTCGAGCCTGGTGGCACGAATGTCACCGCCCCGTCATGAAGGGGACGCTCATAACTTCCCTCAATCCATCAAATATATTGTTACGGTGCATAATCGACAGGAGCAAGCGTGGCACTTTGCGAAGATGAAGAAGACGCCTGTGCGTTAGGCGCTTGCGCCAGAGGCAACTCAGCCTTTTTGTTCGGCTGCCGATTCTCGGTGGACGCTATACTATAAGCCTAGATCTCGCCCCGTCACAATCGGTGGAGGTGCTGGGTAACCACCTCGCAACGGAACTTCGCAGTGGCCGTCGTTTGAAGGGTCATTCCACAACGATGACGAAAAGTACGGCATCTGCATCTGCTCCTGGTGTTCCTGTGGCCGAAGATGATGCGGTAACTACACCTCCTTCTGCGACCACAACCTTTGTGCTGGAACCCCCTCGGGATCCTGGTATGTTTAGCGGTTCCGGCGATCCAGATGAAGTTTGATTGATTGATTTGTGGGGTTTAACGTCCCAAAACCACCATTTGATTATGAGAGACGCCGTAGTGGAGGGCACCGGAAATTTTGACCACCTGGGGTTCTTTAACGTGCACCCAAATCTGAGTACACGGGCCTACAACATTTCCGCCTCCATCGGAAATGCAGCCGCCGCAGCCGGGAATCGAACCCGCGACCTGCGGGTCAGCAGCCGAGTACCTCCAGATGAAGTTGACGTTGAAGATTGGCTGGCAGAATACGAACGTGTGAGTACTAGATACCGATGGGGCCTGACTCTTATGCTGCCGAACCTGTTATTCTATCTTAGGGGAACCGCCAAATCGTGGTATGAGAACCATGAAAGAAAACTTGGGAGTTGGGCAGTGTGCAAGGAGAAAATGTTGGACCTGTTTGGAAAGTCGATTGGAAGAAAAATCGCCGCGAACAAAATGATCGCGTCTAGGGTGCAGACCTCGACTGAGTCTTACGTCTCCTATATAGAAGATGTGTTAGCATTGTGTCGCAAAGCTAATGCCGAGATGCCGGAGGCTGACAAGGTCGGACATATTCTCAAGGGGATTGCGGATGACGCATTCAACCTCCTCATCTGTAAAAATTATTCTACGGTGGACGCCATTATAGAAGAATGCCGGCGCCTTGAGCAAGCGAAGAGCCGGCGGATTAACAGCGTGTTTACCCACCTTCCGAATACGTCTGCAACGTCGTCTTGCGAAGACCATGCAAGAACACAGCCGCCACCTCTAGATTCATCGGATCAGGTGACCCGAATTGTACGGCGTGAACTTGAAGCCATTGCCTCTGCTCCGGCTTACACCACTGCAAGTGCACGACCCCACTCACTGCTAACATGGTTCAAGCCATCTTCCGCCAAGAACTCGCCAGCATAGGTATTCCCTCGGTGTGCGCTTTGCCCAGCCCGCAGCGAGTTTCATGGCGTCCACCCTCGTCCTATCACGAGCAGCAGTTTACGGCCTGATCTCGCGACCCTGCTGGGTGGAGAACCGTCGACAACGACCCATTTGTTTTCATTGCCACTGTATCGGTCATGTCGTCTGTTACTGCAATTACCGCTGGTCCTCGCCACCTCGGACTTCATCTGAACCTCACTACCGACAAGACACCACCCGCTTCGCATCTGCCGCGCAGCCTTCTCCGCCAAACAACTACAGAAGGTTCAACAGCCGATCTCCGTCACCACTTGGTCGTCAGTCGCGTTCGCCTCCAGGACGCCGCCAGTCGTCTCGCTCACCGCAGACTCGCAGGCTGTCGTCCCCATTCAAACCCGCTCCTGCCTACCCGGAAAACTGAACGGTGCAGCGCCTGGAGGTGACGCTGCTTTCTCGACTCCCTCCACAAATCCTCTCTTGACTCTTCCGACGAGACAAAGTTTGTTAGACGTTGACGTTGACGGTGTGGCTATTTCTGCCCTGATAGATACTGGAGCGCACTATGCTGTAATGAGCGCGAACCTTCGCCGACGCCTACATAAAGTGCTCACGCCTGCCGCTTCCCGCACACTTCGTGTCGCTGATGGGAGAACCCCTGACGTTCAAGGAATGTGCACGGCCCGTGTGTCCATTGCCGGTCATCCTACATTAGTTCAGTTTGCTGTCATTAAAATGTTTTCTCATGACCTAATACTTGGTTTGGACTTCCTGTCACGTCATTCTGTGCTCATTGATTGTGCCACTGGTGCTCTTCAGCTTGAACTGCCGCAGCTTGCCGATTTTCCAGATGACTATTCTCCCCGTTTGTGCTCTCGTCACCACGTTCGCTTGCCTCCGCAAGCTGCTACATATGTCAATTTGTCGTGCTCACGTCATGTGGCTGATGGTGACTACTTCGCAACTCCTATAGTCGACATACTGATAGCCCGAGGCGTCGCCCTTGCTCACACTGTTGTCGCCGTCGCTAATAATACAGTGGTTATACCACTACTCAACGTGAGTCTCTTGACTCAAGTTATTCCGCAAGACATGTCTTTGGCCACCCTATCTCCGCTTGACAGCTGCAACGTTACTGGTTTGGACAGCGATACTACATCCCCCTGTCTTGGCCACAATTACGCTCTGCCTGCCGATGACATTAACAACAAGATTCCTTCCGACCTCAATCTAGCGCAATCTGCCAGCCTCCGTCGTCTGCTAACACCATATAGAGACATTTTTGACTTTGACCACCGCTCTCTCAGCAAGACAACTGCAGTGACTCACCGGATCAACACTGGTGATGCCAGTCCTATACAGTGGCGTCCATGTCGCGTATCTCACAAGGAACGCGAAGTAATTCAGAATGAATTGGACAAAATGAAATGGACAAAGACGTAATAGAACCATCATCCACCCCCTCGGCCTCCCCAGTCGTGCTCGTTGAGAAGAAGGATGGCCGCTGGCGCTTTTGCGTGGACTATCGCCATTTAAACAAAGTGACCCACAAAGATGTCTACCCTTTCCCTCGGATTGATGACGCCCTCCATCGCCTCCATGGTGTCCAATACTTTTCGTCTTTTGACCTTCGGTACGGCTATTGGCAAATTTTCGTCGACCCTATGGATCGTGAAAAAAAACGCTTTCGTTACGCCCGATGGCCTCTACCAGTTCAAAGTCATGCCGTTTGGACTATGTAATGCGCCGTCAGCTTTTGAGCGCATGATGGACTCCCTTCTCCGAGGATATAAGTGGTCCATCTGCTTATGTTACTTGGACGATGTCATCGTCTTTTCACCTACCTTTGACAGCCATATAACACGTCTGTCAGCCGTTCTGGATGTTTTTCGAAGAGCCAATCTCCAGCTCAATTCTGCAAAGTGCCATTTTGGACGTCGCCAAATCACCATACTCGGCCAACTTGTCAGTGCCGCTCGTGTTCAACCAGATCCCGACAAGGTGCGAGCAGTACAATTTCCGGAACCACGCTCAACGAAGGACGTCCGAAGTTTTGTAGGGCTATGTTCATATTTTCGTCGATTTGTCCGCAACTTCGCCGACATCGCTCGACCGCTTACTGATCTCTTAAAGAAGGACGTTCCCTTCGCATGGGGCATAGAGCAAGCGGACGCCTTTTCGGCTCCTATCCATCTGCTGACTACACCACCAATACTGGCCCATTTTGACCCTGCATCACCTACCGAGCTTCGGACCGATGCCAGTGGCCATGGAATCGGGGCGGTCCTTGGCCAACGACAGCACGGGAGGGACCACGTGATTGCTTACGCCAGTCGTCTTCATCCACCTGACAAACCGAAGTTCTCCATCACTGAGCGTGAATGCCTAGCTTTAGTGTGGGCAGTGGCAAAACTCAGGTCATACCTGTATGGCCGAACTTTTTCCGTTGTTACGGACCATCACGCTCTTTGCTGGCTCTCAACACTAAAGGTTCCATTTGGACGTCTCGGTCGCTGGGCGCTCCGTCTGCAAGAATACTCGTTCGTGGTCCACTACAAGTCGGGACGCCCGCACACAGACGCAGACTGTTTGTCACGTTATCCAGTTGAAACGCCCAAGTTGACAGACCTGGATTCAGACCCCTGCGTTCTCTACATCCACGCTTTGGATAATATCTCCACCGAACAATGACGTGACCCGTCGTTACTCTCCATCATCGAGCGTCTGACCTCTGCTCCAACAGACCCTTCCATTCGCCTGTTCGAACTGCACGACAACATTCTGTACTGTCGCAGCTTCAACGCTGATGGCCCGAAATTACTACTCGTGCTGCCCATCACCTGCGTACCAGCGTTCTAGAACAACTACATGATGTACCTACCGTCGGTCACCTAGGCGCCTCTCGTACCTACAATCGTGTGCGACGTCGCTTTTTTTGGCCCGGACTGTATCGTTCTGTGGTTCGCTACGTCACTGCTTGCAACCGCTGCCAACGCCGCAAGCGCCCCTCTGTGCTACCGTCTGGCCTCCTACAGCCCATTGACATACCAACGAAACCATTCTTTCGTGTTGGCCTTGACCTGTTGGGCCCGTTTCCTACGTCCACCTCCGGAAATAAATGGGTTTCAGTCACCACAGACTATGCCACACGCTTTGCCATCACTAAAGCACTGCGACAAGCTGTTCCACTGACGTCGCTGACTTTCTCTTGTATGAAGTCATTCTTCATCTCGGTGCTCCGCGGAAGCTGCTTACTGATCGAGGAAGGTACTTCCTTTCACTTGTCGTGGATGACATTCTCCGTGCCTGCTCCACTGAGCACAAGCTTACCACCGCTTATCATCCACAGACAAATGGATTGACGGAGCGTCTGAACCGAACGCTGACGCAGATGCTGTCAATGTACGTTTCACCAGGTCACCGTGACTGGGACAAAGCACTCTCCTTTGTCCCATTCGCCTACAATTCTTCACAGCACGACACAGCTAGTTAGTCGCCGTTTTATTTGCTATTTGGCCGACGTCCAGCATTACCATTTGACACTCTCCTTCCTTCGGCTGTCCCCTTGTCTACTGAGTACGCCAGCGATGTCGTTTCTCGAGCCCGTGCAGCCCATCAGCTTGCCCGTGATCGGCTGCACTTGTCGCAAGCGCACCAAAAAGACCACTATGACAGTCGCCACCAAAGCGTGCACTTCTCGCTGGGGTCTTTGGTACTTCTCTGGACACCAAACCGCCAAGTCGGCTTATTAGAGAGGCTACTACAACCCTACCATGTCCCCTACAAAGTGTTACGACAACTCAGTGACGTAAGCTACGAGATCGCACCCCTAAACAATGCCTCTTCGACGCCCTCACTCCAGACAGACGTTGTACACGTTTCCAGACTCAAACCGTATCGCCCTGCTCGTTCGTCGCCGCCGTACTAAGCGCCGTGACGGCGCTTCCGTCGCAGGGGAGTGATGTTAGGGTGCATCATCGACAGGAGCAAACGTGGCACTTTGCGAAGATGAAGAAGACGCCTGTGCATTAGGCGCTTGCGCCAAAGGCAACTCAGCCATCTTGTTCGGCTGCCGATTCTCGGTGGACGCTATCCTATAAGCCTAGATCTCACCCTGTGACAATATGATGAAAAGATGTGAGATGGCGATACATGGAGTGTTCACTGTGTGGATAGATGGACGGATGAACAGACATACAGACAGACGGACATATGGACAGGCGGACGGATCGATGGATTGACAGAGACAGACACACAGACGGACGCACAGATACATACATACATACATACATACATACATACATACATACATACATACATACATACATACATACATACACACACATACATACATACATTTATACATACATACATACATACATACATACATACATACATACATACATACATACATACATACATACATACATACATACATACATACATACATACATACATACATACATACATACATACATACATACATACATACATACATACATACATACATACATACATACATACATATGGACGGACGGACGGACGGACGGATGGACAGACGGACGGATGGACGCATAGACCATTCGCGATTTGCCGATAAAAGCCTTCGAGGCTTCACCGAACTCTTCATAATACACTCTATGGATAAGCTGTGATCTTTTTAGCTGGCTTTGTGAATTTATTGTCATGTCCACACCGAGTGCTCCGCTTTTGCATTAAGCACACAAATTTTCACGAGCCTCGCCTTCAGATCGGACAGTTTTTCTGACCATGCTCAATAAGAGTTGCAGCGCCCTTTAAAGGCCAGCGGTTATCCTGCCCACGTGCTACATGCGTGGCTCATCTCTATTTGTTCTTGATTTCAATTATGATACGCTACACCCCCGTTTGTTCCCTAACCCACTCTGCTATTTTCCTGTCTCTCAACGCCACACTGATCATTTTCTTTTCCATTGCTCGCTGTGTGTTCCTCAGTTGAACTATTATTGTAAGCCTTCAAGTTTATGCTCCGTAGATAAGTACGGGTTATGTACGTTCTTCTTGAGGAGACTACATTGATTATCTGAGAAAGGTTGCCGAATGTGATCCATCACATCCTCATTCGTCTAGCTATTTTACTCTCTCGGTTCGGCCTCACGGTGACTGCTTGTCGTAAGTACACGTATTCCTTTACAACTCCCAGCGTCTCTCCACCTATAGGAAAGCGCTGTTTGCTGCATATACTGTTGCACACTACTTTAGTTTTATGCATACTAATTCTTAGACCTTATCATCTACTTACCGTGCCCAGTGATCAAGAGCTGATATTCGTCCCCAGAGTTATTTATCAATTCAATGCCATCAGCAAACAACAGATCAGTAAAATACACTTCAATTCCCAACTCTCCCCAAAACAAGAGTCTTCCAAACGTCTTGTAAACACGTTGTGAAAAGTATTGTAGAAGTCATGTTTTCCTGCCTTACCTCTTCCGTTGATCTCGCTTTTTTGTGGAGAACTATGGTGGCAGTGGGAAGACTTCTTATTGACCCCTCAGATTTCTTCCAGTGTTTATATGCTTCGCCAAAACCCTGATTCTGCAGTGCCTCCATTAGTTCTGATATCTAGACCGACTCGAATGCCTTCTCGTGAAGGGCTGGTTGCATTCCACAGATTTTTGTCACCTGACTGATAATACGAATGTGGTCCATTGTCGAGTGGCCTGTACAAAACACAGATTTAATTGTTTGTATCCTAATGTCGTCGTGATTCTGTGAGCTTATATTTTTGTAAATAGCTCATAGAGAACAGAGAGTGAGCAGACGAGCCTGCACTTTTTGAAGTACTTGACTGCTGCTTTCTTACGAATTAAGATAACATAGGCATTTTTTTTACAATTCTGGTACTCACCCGTCGAGAGACTCTTCGTATATTGGGCGGCCAGTTCTAACAGTGTCTCAACCACGACATTTCAGCAGGCCTATTGTTACCACATCCTCACCAGTGGCTCTGCCTTTAGTATGCCCAACAGTACTTTCTTCACTTCCGTCGTTGCTGGTGGGATATCAGATTTGTCTGACATATCACCATACTAATACTGATCTTACGTTTGCAGTGTAAATTTCACTCTTTTTCGGAAAAAAATAAGGCCCCGAGCTCATCTCACGGAGCACAAGCGTCATGAGATCACCGATGTACTTCGTTTCTTGTCAATATTGCGGTTTTAAAAAGCTGGGGTACTCGATCTTCATCATGGCATAGTTTCTGTTCTGCTGTAGTGTCGTGTTAGCATCTCTCAATACTTTGCTAGCTTCAGCTCACCCATGATACCCGTTCATTGTGACGAGTGGAGTACATTTTTAGTGCAACGTGGATTTAGAGGTGAAAAAAGGACGAAAGTGTGTGTGGTGCGCGGCAGCAACGCTCATGAGGAAGTGGGAAGAAGGAGATTGGAGCGCTTGAGGAGCCAGGTGGCTCGAGGCAGTTGTACAGCAGAAGAGATAGAGGGTTGCGACGGCTACCGGTCTGTTGCGGCGCCGAAATTTTAACTGACAAACGCAAGTCTAACCTGGACGACCAGCGACGTCGGGGGACGCCGGAACAATAGTCACCATCGAGACCCGTGAGCCAGTTGTTGACTTTGGCGTCAACCAAGCCAGGCGAGCTGAGGCCTAGCTGCGGGACTGGCCTACCGGTGTTCCAGGCGTGGTTCCAAGCACGCGTCTGGCCAGCGACGCTACAGCGAAGTGGCCGTCCCAGCGACTGTCGTGATAGCAGCACCACAACCTAGAGGTCACACGACGACACGTCGGACCATCTCGTCGATAGCAACGTGTGAGTGGATCACATGCAGTGTGGTGGTAAAGAGCTGCGCGGTGTCAGGGCCGCGGCAACCGTGCGTTATAGCTGAGGAACTGCAAGGACGATAGCGTTGATTGATTGATTTGTGGGGTTTAACACCCCAAAACCACCATTTGATTATAAGAGACGCCGTAGTGGAGGGCTCCGGAAAGGACGATAGCGTCACTAATGATTTTAAGATCATTTATGTTATTGTAGACTCCTGCTATATAAGTGTGTCTATATCGTATAAACGTGCTGCAATTGTTTACGTCACATCTCTTGTCGTTTGAGCACATGAATACTCGGCTACTGAACCGCAGGTCGCGGGATCGAATCCCGGCTGTGGAGGCTGCATTTCCGAAGGAGGCGAAAATGTTGTAGGCCCGTGTGCTCAAATCTGGGTGCATGTTAAAGAACCCCAGGTGGTCCAAGTTTCCGGAACCCTCCACTACGGCGCCTCTCATAACCATATGGTGGTTTTGGGACGTTAAAACCCACAAATCAATCAAATCAACATGAGCACATAGGCCCACACGAACCTGTCACATTTGTGGAGCCTGTCAGGATTGGCTAATTACATCGGTAGCCAACGCTCAAACACAGGGGTGAGGCATGAATAGGGACAACATTGTAAGCATTGAAAAAGAGCTAGGACTGAAGGATGCAGAATTGAGGGCATGGGTAGATCATGAGCGTATACTCTGAAGTATACTCTACGTTTCCTCCTTCAGAGCGAAATGTTCTGAAGGAGGAAATGGCATGGAATCGGCAGTTTCTAGAGCAGGAACGAGAGGCAGCCCGCGAGAAAGCGGAACAGCAACCAAAGCTGCTAGAACAAGAAATCAAGGTTCTTGAACTGAGGCTTCGAAGACAAGAAAGTACCACTGATCAGCAGGCCGCACTTAAAAGTCACTGCTTCGAGAACGAATTCATCCGGGGAGTCAAATGTGTGCAGTCCCCACAGGCTTATACCGCCGTTCAATGACAACAGGGACGATCGAGATGCATATCTGAAACGCTTTCAACGTGTACCCATTTGCCAGGAATGGGCTCAATAGAAGTGGGCACTTTCGTTAAGTCTATGCATGACACGGGAAGCATAAATGTCATTGAACGCATGGACTCCACTGCTGCCTTGGATTACGACACGTTGCACTCCTGCAACGGTTTCTGTACACGGCGGAAGGGTACCGAGATGAATTCCGCAATGCGAGACACGAAGATAGCGAAACCGCCAAGCATTACGCCAAGCATTTCTTGGTCTCTGCGAGCTCATTCTTTAGAGCTCGCAGAGACCAAGAAAAGTCATAAAGACCTTAGGGAGCTGATGATTGCCGAGCAATTTCTCAAGCGCTGTTCCCCCTCGTTAAGAGTTTTTTTGGAAGAAAGAAATGGCCGAACTATCCAGGAACTCTCCCAGGCAGACAATTTTACCGAGCCTCAGGCTTTGTTGAACTTTGGCATGGAGGGGTAGGAGATGGAAATGATTCATGTATTCGGTCTAAGAACATATAAAACGAAGACACCTGTGCGAGATCGGAAGACAATGGCTGTTTCTTATGCGACAAGAAGGAGCATAGAGCAGTCAAATGTGCGACGCGCACTAAACGTGATTATGGAGACCAAAGTCGAAAAGGCGAGAAGATGCGTCCTAACAGGGAGAAGTTCACCACCTGAAGAGAGAGCGATAGTGAATCGTCGTGCGTGGTTCCAATAGACCTTATACGTCCTAACAGGGAAAAGTTCACCATTCGTAGAGAAGGCGATAGTGAAGCATCATGCATGGTTGCAGTAGACCTTACACTGGAAGAATCTCCAAGAAATAAAAGCTTATTTCTTCTCAAGGTCGGAGAGAGGATTCTCATCGTCAATACCGCAGTCAGCAGGGGCATTCTATCGCAAGGAATCTAGAATATGCCAGTGGATGAAGGATTTTTAGACAAGCAGCCAGTTACCAAGCTGTGCGATACTGGCTGCGACATTGTTGTTGTCTGACAGGCAATAGAGCCAGAAAAAAGGCTAACTGGAACCTACAGACTACTATTATTGCTGGATCGCACAGTAAACTACCTCCCGGAAGCTGTGGTTTTCCTGGACGCACCCTTCCTTAGAGGAGAGGTTCGTGCTTTGTGCAACATAGATTCCCTACACTATGCGGCTGTTGGGAAGCACCCGGGACAGCAGTGCTCTACACTTTGATAGCAACACAAAGGAAGGCTGCTTGTTTAAGCAGCTGGAGTGATGTTGTGCAAGTGACGCCCACGACGTCTACAACACGCGGTGATAGACGACCAAGGGTACCCGTAATGAACCGATCACCGACATATGAACCCGAATCGCGGAAGAGGAGTCCAGCTGTGGTAAACGGCGATAAGCGGACGGAGTGCGCGAAAAGGCACCGAAAGCCAACCCCATGTGCAACTCGACGGCTATCACCCGCGCCATGGTCTGAAGCGCGATAGGAATCACCGCTATTTGGCTGGACCTCGACACGAAGAGGAGATGAGGCGACAGCTCCTCCGTAGACGTCGCCGAAGGTAACGCCGCATCGGCGAAGGTTGCAGCACTACAACAGAGGTCAACATAACGTGGTCAGCTGTATTTGCTACAGGCAGGAGTCCTTGTCGCACTACTTCAATGACTCGGACAAAGCCAGTGTACCAAAGTATCGGCCTCCGGCACTTCAACCATCACGTTCACAGGGTCACCGACGACGTTACCGGGCCAACGTGTTAAAGCGACGAAAGAAAGTGTTTTACTGACGTTGACAAGCTAGTGCTTGTCACAGCCAAGCGAAGACCAGAAGGAACCCACCGCGTGCATTGTGTGTTGTGCTTTCTGTGTGTGTGCATGTGTTCTCGCGTCAGAGCCGGCAGGGTGTGCACGCTTCATGGCGATCTGGCATGGTGTGCTGGTACGTGAGCCCACAGACCATAACTGTGCTGTGCGTGACGTACGACAAGTGCTGTGCATGTGCATGGTGGTCACTTATGTAAATACTTTTTGTGAGCTGTTCTGTCGCGCCTATGCGAATGGTATCCACCGATAGCATTCTGAAAGTGGGGGCGGGGGTGACGAGTGAAGTACATTTTTTAGTTCAACGTGGATTTAGAGGTGAAAAAGGACGAAAATATGTGTGGTGCGTGGTAGCGCCGCTCATGAGGGAGAGGGAAGAAGAAGGAGATTGGAGCGCTCGAAAAGCCAGGCGGGTTGAGGCAGACGGACAATGAAGAGATCGAAGATTGCGACGGCTACTGGTCTCTTGCGGCGCCGAACCTCTAACGGGTGGACCCAAGGCGAACCTGTACGACGAGTGACGCCGGGCGACGACGGAACAAGCGCCACCATCGGGACGCGTTAGGAAGTTGTTAACTCCAGGGGCAACCAAGTCAGGCAAGCTGAGGTCTAGCTGCGGGACTGGCCTACTGGTGTTTTAGACGTGGTTGAAAGCACGCGTCTGGCTAGCGACGCTAAAGCAAAGTTGCTGTCCCAGCGACTGTCATGATAGCAGCGCCACAAGCTCAATGTGACACGACATCTCGAACCATCTGGTCGACAGCGAAGTGTGAGTGGCTCACCTGCAGTGTGGTGCTATATAGCTGCGTGGTGTCCGCGTCGCGGGAACCGTGAAGTGTAACTGAGTAACTGCAGGGACGATAGCGCCGCAAAGGATTTTAAGATCATTTATGTTAGTGTAGACCGTTATAAATGTGTGTCCATGTCGAATAAACGTGCTGCCGTTGATTACATCGCATCTCTTATCGTTTGACCACATGAGCCCATACGAACATGTCACATTTGTGGAGCCTGCCACGATTGGCTAATTACATCGGTAGCCAACGCTCAAACACAGGGGTGAGGCATGGATAGCGACAACGTTGTAAGCAATGGAAAAGAGCTAGGACCGAAGGATGCAGAATTGTGGCCATGGGTAGAGCAGGGGAGTATGCGATTACGCGATGAACATGTCAAAAAGCGAAATTCTCTGAAGGGGGAAATCGCATAACAGCAGCAGTTGATCGAATAGGAACGAGAAGCAGCTCGTGAGAAAGCTGAGCTGCAAAAAAGGTACTAGAACAAGAAATGAAAGTTCTTGAACTAAGGTTTCGCCTGCCAGAAAGTGCCGGTGGTTTGGAGCCCACACTTCGCGTAACTGCTGCGAGACCGAATGCATCCGGGGCGTCAAACGTGTGCAGTTCCCACAAACTTATACCGCCGTTCAATGATGAAAAGGACGACCGGGATGCATATCTGCAACGCTTTGCACGTGTAGCCATTTGCCAGGAATGACCCCGATAGAAGTGGGTGCTTTGGCTAAATCTAGCAGACGGGGGAAGCATTTACTGTCATTGAACGCATGAACCCGACTGTTGCCTTGGATTTCGACACGTTAAAGCGCGCACCCCTGCAACGGTTTCTCTACCCGGCGGACAGTTACCGAGATAAATTCCCTAATTCGAGAGCCAAAGATAGCTAAACAGCCAAGCAGTACGCTTCGATGAACCTTGGGGTACTTCTATCATTCGCTGGAGCTCGAAAGACAGAGAAAAGCAATAATGGCCTTAGGGAGGTGATGATTGCCGAGCGATGTCTCAAGAGCTGCGCCCCCTCATCAGGAGTTTTCATAAAAGAAAGAAATATCCGAACTATCCAGGAAAATTCCCAGGCAGCTGAAAATTTTGCCGAGGCTCAGGCTTTGTTGAACTTTGGCAGGAAACGGCCTCAGAAGGAAAAGATTCAACGATCTGGTCTAAGAACATATAAAACGAAGACACATGTGCGAGATCGTGGAGACAACCGCTGTTTCTTATGCGACAAGAGGGGGCATAGGGCAGCTGAGCGTTCAACGCGTACTAAAGGTGACTATGGAGACCATAGTCGTACAGGCGAGAAGATGCGTCCTAACAGGGAGAAGTTCACCACCTGAAGAGAGGGCGATAGTGAAGCGTCGCGCATGGCTGAAGTAGACCATACATCGGAAGAGTCTCCATGAAATAAAATGTTCTTTGTTCTCAAGAATGGAGAGAGGAGTCGCGTCATCAATACCGGAGTCAGCAGGGGCGTTCCATCGCAAGGATTCCAGAATATGCCAGTGGAGGAAGGATTTTTAGACAAGCAGCCAGTTACCATGCTGTGCGATACTGGCTGCGACATGATTGTTGTCTGACAGGCAATAGAGCCAGAAAAAAGACTAACTGGAACCTACAGACTACTATTATTGCTGCATCACACAGTAAACTACCTACCGGAAGCTGTGGTTTTCCTGGACGCACCTTTCTTTAGAAGAGAGGTTCGCCGTTTGTGGAAAAGAGATTCCCTGTATGGTGTGCTCGTTGGGAAGTTCTCCGGGGCAGCACTGCTCGACACTTCGATAGCAACTCAAAGGAAGGTTGATTGTCCAAGCAGCTGGTGTGACGTTGAGCAAGTGACGCCCACGACATCTACAGCACGCCGTGGTAGATGACACGGTGTACCCGTAATGAACCAATCACCTGCATATGAACCCGAATCGACGGAGAGGAGTCCAGCTGGGTGAACGGTGATAAGCGGACAGAGTGCGCGCAAACCCCATGTGAAACTCGACTCGGAGCCAACCCCATGTAAAACACGACGGCTATCACCCATGCCATGGCCGAAAGTGCGACAGGAATCACCGCTATGTGGCTGAACCTCGACCCGAAGAGGAGATGAGGCGACAGTGCCTCCGTACACGATGCCGAAGGTACCGCCGCGTCAACGAAGGTGGCAGCACTACAACAAAGGTCCACATAACGTGGTCAGCTGTGTTTGCTACAGACAAGAGTCCCCGTCGCTCTACTTCCATCACTCGGACAAACCGAGTGTACCAACGTATCGGTCTCCGGCACTTCAACAATCACGTTCACAGTGTCACCAATGACGTTACCAGGCCCACGTGTACAAGCGACGAAAGAAAGACTTCTACTGACGTCGACAAGCTGGTGCTTGTCACAACCAAGCGACGACCAGGACGAACCCGCCACGCGCAGGCAGGGTTCGCTGCCTCATGGCGAGGTGGCATGGTGCACTCGTACGTGAGCCCACGGACCATACTTGTGCTGTGCCAGACGTACGAGCTGTGCTGTGCATGTATGCGGTGGTCACTTATGTAAATATTTTTGTTGGCGGTTCTGTCGCGCCTACGCAGATCGTATCCACGGACAACGTTCTGAAATCGGGTAGGAGTGTGACGATTTGAATACATTTTTCAGTGCAACGGGGATTTAGCGGTGAAAAGAGGACGAAAATGCGTGTGGTACAGGGTGGCGCCGCTCATGAGGGAGTGGAAAGAAGAAGCAGATTGGAGCGCTCGAGATTCCAGGTGGGTCGAGGCAGTCGGAGTGCAGAAGAGATCGAGGATTGTGATGGCTACCGGTCCGCTTCGGCGCCGAACCTCTAACGGGAGGACCCAAGGCGAACCTAGAAGACGAGCGACGCCGGGCGACGACGGAACAAGTGTCACCATCGAGACCCGCGAGCGAGTTGTTCACTCCAGGTGCAATCATGCCAGGCAAGCTGAGGCCTAGCTGCGGGACTGGCCTACCGCGGTGTTCCAGGCGTGGTTGCAAGCACGCGTCTGGCCAGCGACGCTACAGCGTAGCGGCGGTCCCAGCGACTGTCATGATAGCAGCACCACAACCTCAAAGTGACACAATGACACGTCGGACCATCTCGTCGACAGCGACGTGTGGGTGGCTCACATGCAGTGTGGTGCTAAATAGCTGTGCCGTGTCAGGTTCCCGGGAACCGTGTACTGTATCTGAGGAACTGCAGGGACCATAGCGCCGCAGTGGATTTTAACATCATTTATGGTATTGTAGACCCTTTTTATATATGTGTGTCCATGTCGTATAAACGTGCTGTCGTTGTTTACGTCGCATCTCTTGTCGTTTGAGTGCATGGACCCACACTAACCTGTCACATTCATACAGTGAAGCGTTCTCCATCTTAAAATAACGGAGAGATGAGCTGCTTGGCAAGTATTTATTCGAAACGACGGCATTGAAGGCGTGCTGGTTTCTCTCTGGTATTCCTGCTTGAATGCCCCGTATATTGAATTCAGCATCTGTTTCGATGGAGCATACTTAGTGTGTGTAGTGATGCGTTTTCGAATAAGGTGTTTCCGAGCTCTAAGACGGACGATGAGGCTACGCCTATTTATGACCCTATGCTTATTTTATGACCGAGCGTCGCGCGAGTATACACGTGCAACAAATTAAATGCACCAGGCTAGTAAAATGTATGTGGGACTAATAAAACAAGAGAGAACGTCTGCAGTGTCATCATAGTAATATAGCTGCC
The DNA here is from genome assembly GCF_043290135.1 of Rhipicephalus microplus. Classification (NCBI taxonomy): domain Eukaryota; kingdom Metazoa; phylum Arthropoda; class Arachnida; order Ixodida; family Ixodidae; genus Rhipicephalus; species Rhipicephalus microplus. The sequence goes on from NC_134702.1 coordinate 243,766,458, forward strand.
ATCATAGAGTCTCTGGCTCTGATGAGCGTAAGCATGTATAGTTGCGTTTGTGTTGACAATCACATATAAGTGACCACGTCATTAACACATAAGTGCCACATGACTGATGCTGAAAACCTAATTATTGTGGAAAATTTTGTAGAAGCAGGGCAGCACGAAGTCAGAAAAGATACACAAAAACCACGAATACGAGTGCTTACTGCCAACAGGACTATTGTTGTATTAAAACACGCACAGGAAAAAAAACAGCAAATAGGACAGCGAGCAAAAGAAGGACTGCTCAATACTACGTAAATTGAAAGATTTCCACAATATCAGCATTATGGCTGTGGTCTCGCAGTTACGCGATCAGCTGTTGGGATAATGCTAAGAAGGGCTTACTTAGGCGTCGCATTCTTGTTTTATGATTTTGAACTTTGAAATTCATATAATCCAAAATTTCTTTACACATGTTTGGTCGCACAGACTTGCTGGCTTGTAAGGAGACCAATTGTGTGACATGACTGCATAGTTGCGCAAGCGCTATCAACAGCGACAAATGAAGAAAAATTGGATATTAGTGCTAAAAACACGGTTAGATTAAGCACCAAATATCAGCAGACAAAATTGCCACCTATACAATGGTAACAATTAAAAGCATTACATAAATTGCTTCATGGCCATAAAGAAATGATTCACATCTTCGATGGAGGAAAAAATGTAGGCCCACGTACTCAGATTTGGGTGCAAGTTAAAGAACCCCAGAGGGTCCAAACATTCAGAGCCCTTTATCACGGCGTCTGCCATAATCATATGGTGGTTTTGAGACGTTAAACCCCACATATCAATCAAGAAAAATTATTCGCCTATTCTACGTCATTCGGGATGGGATTACTGAGAGCGCAATGAAATTCTATGTCCCTCTGACTCCAGGCATTTCTAGCAACCGATAAATTTAAACAGCTCTTCGCAGCAGCACTTATACAGCGCGTGAGTAACGTAAAGGTTCTTGATGTACCATGACAGCATATATCAAGTGTTGCCTGAACCCTTTGAGAAGAATCAGCTTTGCTTGGTTGGCACGCTTATACAGGGGGTCATTGAAACATTCGCCAGGTTGTCAAGCGTTTGAACGATGGCCTACGTCGCAGGCATCACAGCTCAAAAATCCTAAGCACCATTTCCACATTCTTGCCCAAATGACTAGCGGTGCTCCACATCAAAATGAGGCTGTAGTTTCATCACAGTCATACCTATTATTCATAAACAAGGCTTATGCGGTGCTATATATCAGAAACACCAACCTGCTCGCAATATTTTCTTTTAAATCTATTAGCTACTTGGTGTATGGATGAAATGACTGCTGCCTTGCGATTTCTCTGCCTTGTTTACAGGGATGGTGGCTTCACTACTGTGTTTCTTTTTTTTGTCGTAGATTGTTTTCGCAATTGAGATGAGAAATCCGTAAATGTAATCTGAAGTGTTTAGGCAAGTGACCTCTGCCTCAAAGCTAGAACATTCCCCGCCGCTGTGGTCTAGTGCTTGAGGTACTCAGCTGCTGACCAGCAGGTCACGGGATCAAATCCCGGCAGTGGCGGCTGCGTTTCCGATGGAGGCAAACATTCTGTAGTGCCGTGTGCTCAGATTTGGGTGCACGTTAAAGAACCCGAGGTGGTCGAAATTTCCAGAGCCCTCCACTACGGCGTTTCTCATAATCATACGGTGGTTTTGGGACGTTAATCCTCACATATCAATCAATCAATCAATCAGTCAGTCAAAGCTAGCGCCTATTACATTGTGGCTAGATCAGTTTACAGTAGGGGAGAGGCAAGCCACGTATATATTATTTTAACATGTTTACTTGCCTCGGCGAGAAATGTGGCAGTCCTTGTCAGCACATAAACAATGCAGTTAGATAAATTGGCGGACGCTTCAGCTTCACTTTTAAGAGTTTAATACGCTAGCGATACCCTGTCAACCACTCACTGCATACTTGTTAACGTTTGATGATACTCAAGAAGTTCAAATTGTGGGCTACTGCTTTATAAATGATAAAGGGGCTTACTACATGCCATGTAATAGAAAAAGTGGCTTGCATCAGCGCAGTTTTCTTATATGACTGCATTCTTTGCAGTGGGTAGCATGCTTTGAACCACCGAGCAATTCTGCGTGGGAAATGTTTTCGAACTTGCTATGCACCTACTATGTGGTCTTCAGGAAATACACTCAGTAACGTGTGTGCCTTTTGTTGGGTGGCCTGCTCAACGTATGGTGTTGTAATTATATTCAGACGTCCTGACGCCCCATAGCAAAATACGCTTGTGCCACGCAATGTTACTGCGACATGCATGTTGTATTGTGGAGCCTTTATGTAGAACACTTGTGTTTGCGCAGCTTGAAAGTTATTTTCACTGCATTTCGAAGCAGCGAAAAATATTCTAACTGCAGTTCCAATCAAACTTGTGGCTCTGGTGAAATGCCTGCTTGCAAGCAAACGGCATAGGTTCGATTCTCACTCGCTCCCGGAAATTTTTATAATTAATTTGTTTGCTTCCGTCTCGATTAATAGGTCACATAAAGACAGGATGATTTTTCACTCACAACCACCGACGCCGGAATTTCACGCAACGAACTATTCACCACTATATCGCGTTAATACAGCTCACGCTTTGTACTTATCCAGTTGATTATTGTTATGCAATGTCAGTTAAAATCACTTTCGTACAAACTTCATTGCTCTTGGGTGATAAGATCTAAGCAGTACGTACACTCGTTGAAATTTTTTATGTACGAGGACAAACAAGTGTAAAACAACGGAAATTCAAAGATACTCTACATTTTAGTGTCATGAATTTTTCATCTATTACGAAATTAAACGTGGTGTTGTAATTTGCGTGCGCGCTCACATGAAAGCGGCCGAACTTCCTTCGAGAAGTCGACGCCTTCTTGGCCGGAAGCGAGACGACGGTGGAAGCCAGTTGGTCAAAGAGGTCGTCAGTACTCAGAGCACGAGTTGTCCTGTAAAAAGGAAATAGCAGGTACACATCGATGCTTCACAAGATTGAGTAGGGCTTACGTCTATTTTACGTGCAGTATCTATATGGGAAAGGTCAGGTGGCACAAAAATGAGAGAGACGTTTTGCGCCCATTAGTTATCAATACCTCACATTACACATCAATAAGAGCAAAAATATTGACTATATCTTCTGATTGAAGTCTGATGAAAGTGGTTTACGCTTATCGGTTCAGACATGTGGTGAAATATTATAAATTAGGCATTTATACGTATTTCACAGGACTTCACTACTGTTTGTCAGTAAAAGAGGTCGTGTTGAAGAAATTACGAGCTTCTGTGCCCACGACAAAGCCTCTCATATATCTCTTCTTTATTGCAACACTGATCTTTGATACTAATGATGGCACTGGCACTCTTCGTTTTATAACCAATACTCAACATCCTCTGTAGCAACACAGTGGCGCCTGTCGTCTTCTACACAAATTTCTACAGGCCGTATACTAATTCTTCTTCACTCTCGTTCTTCTTCAGTCTCCCCTCCGTCAGTGTAGCGCAGTGAGAATTACTCATGCATTCCCGTATGGGCAAGTTATGGAGGACAACAACAACAAGAGAGAAGGCAGGGAGGTTAACCAGGTACATGCCCGGTTTGCTACCCTACGCTGGGGAAACGGAAAGAGGGAATATATAAGTGAGAAAGATAAGAGGAAAGAAAGAGAAAAAATTGTCATTGAATGGACTGACGCAAACGCAGCAGTGGCACTATACAAAAGTGATAGGCGTTCACATAGGCATGTGGTCCTTAAAAAGCGCACGACGGCTTTTACTGCCTTTTGAGCCGTTGAAGTAGGAGGACGGTGCTCCAGCAGCATCTGCACAGACAGTGGCCGATCGTCTAATTGTCACAATGCGTCAGAAAGCTTTTGTCTCTCAGAGACAAATTAAAGACAACAGCATGGCCGATGATCGATGTCTTCTTCGGTGGCACAGACGTTGTATTCTGCACTCTCAGTCAATTCAATGAGGGTTTTATATGCTCTAGTGAAGGCAACCCCCCACCAAAGCTGACAAAGAAGCCAAGCTTCACGACGACGAAGTCTGGATGAAGGTCCAAGCTCGAGACGAGGGTTAATTCGGTGGAGTCTCGTAAGGTTGGGATGTTCCACTCTAGCAGACACAGACTACGCACCATGTGACGAAAGCTGCCTAGCAGCGTCTGTTCTTGACAAAGGATTTCGAAAGGTGTGTTCTTCTTGGTGTAATGTATGAACCGCCTTGTCTGCGGAATCATCGCGACTGATCCCACAATCACCAGGTAGACACTGAAAATTGACCTCGTGGCCTGTTCCTGTGACGTGGTGAAGAAGCTTTACAGCCTCGTACGTTAAGTGTTTGTGGCAATTTCGTCGAAGGACTGACTGCATGATCTGTAAGGCCGGTTTCAAGTCGAAAAACACAGCCCATTTACTCGGTTTCTGGGATGTGATGTACACTGGGGTGTCTCGCAAAGCCGCAAGTTCTGCCGCCGTAGACGTAGTGGTGTGTGACCGCTTTATTCGCAGGGTGATTCCTCTAGCTGGTATTACCACCACACCGCCAGAGCTAGACGCTGTGGTTGAACCATCTGTGCATGAGTGCACGTGGTTATTGAACATTTCGTACAAGAGGTGCAAGTTCAATTGTTTTAGGGCTGACAAAGACAAATTTGATTGCTTCTGTATTCCTGGAATTGTAAGATGTACTTGTGGAAGGTACAGACACAATGGAAAATGCAAGTTCTTAGCAGGCGTAAAATTTCACGTAAATGATTCACGATGCGCACAGACAATTGCACTAAGTTTCGCGCGGGGCCTCTCAATAGCGAGGCTCGCCAAGTGGTGGGAAGGGTTTCTAGCATCATTCCTGAGGTACGTACGCATAGTTCCAGAGATGATGTGCGTCATGATCGTGTTGTCCTGAGCAATGGCAATGGTTTCAACCGTCGATGCACAGCGGGGTAAACCAAGACGTATCCTAAGAGCATAGGCTCGAATGTTTTGGAGTGTGCGCAGGTTAGTTTTGCACGTGTTACGTATGACAGGTAGGCTGTACCACAGGAATTCAATAAATAATACCTTGTACAGCTGTAACATAAGCACGACAGACACTCCCCAATTTTTTCTCCGGCAAACAACCTAGACAAGTGACAAATGGCGTTCAGCCGTTTTTTCACGTAGTTTACATCTGGGGTGCAACACAGGCTTCGGTCTACTATGACTTCCAGGAAACCGTGATTCCGGCTGCATGACACCGATTCCCCGTTTATATGAAATAAGAGGACATTGGCTTTCTGGTGAACGCCATGACTGCACATAGTCACATCCACATCATGTAGTTCAAAGTATGTCACGTTTTTCTGTAGAGGTGCGACTTTGTCGGTGTCTACACGTGCGTAGACACCGACAAAGTCATGTATTGACAATGGCGGGATAGGCACCTCTGCCCGTCTACTAATCCTCAAAGTATCCAACATACACGAAATGAATAGTTCGTTCACTACGGGTGTTCCGGTAACCTACCTGACGTGCTCTACCTTAGCAACAGGTACAATAATTTCATGTTCCAGAAAGTCCCAACAGTAGAACTACCTGAACTGACACGATTTGTTGCGTCACACTTCTTTTTACACCACTCAGATACCTGCAGGACATGTGTACTTCGTGCGCGCATCCATCACAACTTAATAACCCTAGCGCGTTCACAATAACACATTCAAAAATTGGCAGCATATCCTCGGGGTGAACGATGTAGAGTTGGGCGAAGCATCCGTTGGTGTGTCTGTCTGTGTCACCGTCCGTGCAACCATCCGCCCGTTCGTGCGTGCGTCTGTTCGTGCGTTCGTCCCTGCGTTCGTCCGTGCATCGACCCCTGCGCCCGTCCATGCGTCCATCCATGCGTCCTTCCATGCATCTCTGTGTGTGTACGTCCATCCATCTAGTCAACACTCCAATTACCACCATATCGCATCTTTTGATCATATGTTCCGCATATAGGAGCACCGCCATCTAGCGGACATTCCAAGGACTAAACGAGAGGTGGCACACGCACACTTTCTTGCGGCTTGCGCTTCGTGTCTACTTCCCACCTATAACCGCCTCGTGTTCATGGTATATACTGGTTCACTGTATTCATGGCACTGCGGCTCAACGCTCGCTAAACCTGTCTAAAACCAAGGAGGTTACGCCCAGCGAGTATAACGTAGCAACCCTTTCTTGTCAGATAGTGCTCAATGTAATTGCCAATGGCTGCTATGGGGGAACGAGAGACAGAAGAATTCGGCGTTCAACAACACACAGGAGAAATCTCCCACCTTGCAGGTCAAAGCGTAACACACGTCACGTACTACGACGAGGGACGAACGGGTGCCGCTTTGGGGAGCTTCGCCCCTAAAACTAAATTCATTGCTCAACAAGGTTACGCAAAGAACACTAGTGATCTACTACCTAGTTATTCACTGAACGGGACATGCTTCCAAAAGGCATAACTTTGCCGCAAAGGCGAAGCAATGCACGCGATAGCAACAAATTGGAAGGTTACGCGCAGAATGCCAAGCAGAACGATGTGCCTCGCGTTTCGCACGCACAAATGGCGCACGAAACGTACGCCTAAGTATAGAGGAATGCGAATACGCGTCTCAGTTGTTATTTCGCTGTGTCTGAAAAGCATGCCCTTTTCGCAAACGGAGACTGTACAACGATTCCCGTGACCATTGTGCGCCCGGTAACTACAGCATAATTGTTCCAGTGAAAGCCCAACGCCAGCCAACACGAACGATCCTCCCCACCCTGAGAAAAGAGCTTGCGAGTGGGCGTCGACCTTCCTCCTCTCCGCGGGCCAAAGTTCGTATGGGAGATGAAAGTACGCGCAGCTGCGCCATTACCATGTGGGGACGCGCGCTTATTGTGCCATTGCTTATAATGCTGAAAACACGAACGTTCCCCCCCCTCCTCCTCCGTAGATGCCCGTCAACAGCGGTAAGAGGTAGGTGTTCATTTATTCCGTTTTTAAAGACGATAATCTTTCTTGGTGATCTTCGACTCAAAACTTTTTATCTGTCTGTCCGTCTTTCTGTGTCTAAATTCGTCTGTTTGTTCACTCGTAATGACCCCGGGTACTTGAAACGGCCGACCCCATCCAGAGCGCTCACCAATGTGGCTCAAGATTTAGCGGATTCGTCAATTAAAAAGCAATTATTGCGCATGTCTGGGGCACCATAACAATACGTATATATTCTGCATGTGCGTCTTTTACTAGAAAAGGGCATACATAAGTAATTTTAAAGGCCATATTGCTTATCACGTTGCGCTGACTATGCAATACTTGCACAAAAAGGCGAGTGTTTCGAACGCTTGCTTAGACGGCACGGTGGTTGCACCTACCCGTCGGCTTGCGTTCTACACCTTATCACCTCCGAGACGGGCGCGCACACCCGTCTCAAGCCACGCACTTCGTTTTACAAGAAAACTGAGATAGCGCTCATGTCTCACGTGTGACATGACTTGATGCGGTCGCGCTCGTGTCCTTCGTGTTTTTCAGGTCTCTGTGTCGTCGTTCTTTTCTCGCGCTATAACTATCACCATGTCATATCAACTAGCCTAAGCTGCCACACTTGATGCGCTCGTGCGCCTCCACTGTAACGCAGAGCCTCCAGAATACCATTCACCATTTTTTTGCGCAGAATACCAACTAAATTTTTGGTTCACTCTTTCCACACGCAAGACTATCGTCATTCGACGACATTTGCAGATTAACATGCTGATATGGGGACACTTTTTTTATACAAACCTACATGTTCAACACAATAAAAAACGAGATAAATCAGCACCCAGGCACTCTGTCCGCGTTACAATAACCAAAAGGCGCAAACACTTCTTTCTAATCAGTCCTCTGCCCCTAGCCTCTCATTATGACAATGATATTTCTCCCTAACAATGCTTTTAGTGTATGAAGTGCTTTGCCGCTTCAAGCACAGTCGTACCACCCTGATAAGTGGTCCCGAGTGTCGTGCAGTTCCCCCCTTTTTTTTTATTCTTTCTTGGGAACCTTCGACGCAAAAATTTTGGTCTGTTTGTCGTGTGTCTGTACATTTGTGTGTTTTTCCACCCTTAACGGTACACTAAACCGCATCGAAGTGACCAAACGATGCTCCAAATGGCCGACCCCATCCGTAGCCCACCAATATTGCTCAATGTTCAGCGTTCATACTTGTGCGATTGTCAATTAAGAAGCAGTTCAATTAAGAAGCAATTAAGAAGCAGTGCATATTTGAGGCATCATAACAACACGTCAATTTTATTTATGTGTATTTTTCAGCAGAAAAGGCATGCATAGGTCATTTTAAAGATCATAGTCGTTATAATGCTGCATTGGTCATGCAACGCTTGCACAAAACCGCAAGCGCTAAGACGACATGGTGGTGGCCCTTACTCATCATCGCCTTGCGTTCTTCACCTTATCACCTCAGAGATGGGCCCGCCTGGCGCACGCCCCGTTTTCCAGGATAACTGCCATATAGCGCTCATGTCTCACTTGTGACGTGACTTGATGCGCTCGTTCGCCTCCGCTGCAAACTCGAGGCACTCTAACGCAGCACCTCCAGAATATCATTCACCAATTTTCTTGCTCAGAACATCAAATAAACGTTTTGTTCACTCTCTCCAGGCGCAAGGCTATCGTCTTTCGACGACATTTGCGGTGTAACAAGCAGACACGGGGCCAAGTTTTTTTCTTCTTTTTTTCCTTCACTGACAGGAGCCAATGCATATAATGAATATTGATGGCGGTGCCACAATTACCGGCTCTTTGGTATCTTCCGATGCCACCACATGAGTGCAAACAATGACTTAGTAATAGCCGTACTATTCGCCCCGAGCAGCAAATAGTACGGCTATATTGCGTGGCAAGCATTTGTAGAGCTGTCGGACACGTAAGTACGAGTGAGCTTCTTGCATTTTTATTCAAGAATAGGCCACAGTTTGCCCTAACAACACTTACACACGACTTTATTTACATGTTGCATGAAGGCAAGCACTCCACTCGTTTTCTTTCTTGTCGAGGCAGAAACCACGAAGTAAACTTTCCATGCTTTTGTGCGCATGTTTATTATGTCTACGAACGCACGCAAGGCACCATCTCTAACTCAATAATGTATATTATGTGCACAGTGTGCGTACCGCATCGCTTAAGTGCGCTGAACAAGAGGGTCGTCTGTTGTCACCGCAATAAAAGGGATGCGCAGCGGCGAGCCAGTTTTGTTGACTTGCAAATGTGCGTTAACCTTGCATTTACACACTGGCAGTGTACTATCGGCATTAAATTAAACGGGAACAGCGAAGCACGTGTTTCAAGCCTTAGAAACAGTATAGTGTTGGCCAGCCAGCCATCAACATTGACAGGCGTGCACATCCGGTTTGGCAGCACTGCGCGATCCACCTAGAGTGCGTTATCTCCATTTCAGCTCTAGTGTTCGTATGGTTACATTGGCGGAAATCGTGGGCGTGCCGAGCACTCTTGACCGTATCACTCGCAATTCCTTGATTTTACTGTAGCGTCGCAGTGCAATTAGTGTCTTGGTAAGTTAAAAAAGTATATAATCAGTTTGCGATTGATTTTCAAACGATTGTCGTATCTCGTTCACCAGCGCTGCTTTACCTACACGCTTCTTTCAGAGAACGACCCGAAAACGCTTCATTTTAACTGGAAATGCCGAGTGTTTCTTCGAAGGAGAGCGCACAAATTGTTTCGCTTTATTGGAACGAAGTGAAACAGCGCGAAATTGCAAACGTTATGAACATAACTTTGCCTACTATAATTATAAACTGCCAGGCATTCCGTGATGATTGACTCCGTGATGACAAACCGTGCTACAAAAATCGCCTTCGGCTGCAGTAGTTTTACCTCTGTATTTTTTTTTATTTTGTTCCTTTCAAATTACAATACTATACTTGAAACACAAGCAGAAATATTGCAATATAGAGGGATTACGCAGTGCTGCCACACCGGATGTGCGGGCCTGTCTGTGTCCATGACTGGTGGACGGCGCGCACTACGCCATTGATAAGGCTTGTGCCACGCGCTCCGCTGTTCGCGTTCCATTTGATGCCGATAGTACACATGGTGAACTACAGGCCGACAATTTGGTGACCGGAAGGGGTAATCTGTGTCCGTAGGTGTTCTCCCTCTCACTATATACCATAATGTAACGCATTGGTTCCTCGCGCACCCACGAGCGGCGGCACAAGTGCCATCGGCCATGCTCCGAGTGTCCTGTTTCAATCCGCGAGTACGGTCCATTTACTTGAATGACGGTGGCGGCGACGGGAAAAGCCAACCGATACTTTGCAAACAATTGCTATCGCAATAAAAAGAAAAAGACAACGCGGCTCATCTCAAGCGCCTGCTCTGACAGGGACGAAGCGAGAAAAAAAAATTGCCCGCAGCTTCCCTCGGGGGAACACTGAGGAGGATGCGGAGCATATAATTGGTTAACGGGGTGTTAAAGTGCGACTTACTTGGGTCGATGGCTAAATTGGTTAACGTGGTTGTGAAATGGGGTGTTAAATTGCGACTTACTTGGGTCGATGGCTAAATTGGTTAACGTGGTTGTAGGAGGGGGTGTTAAATGAGTGAACACGTACACACGTATGCGAAAGGGCGGCGCTGGTCGAAGGGACGTCGATCATTGTGTTTGTGGATTCGTTGGAATTCATTTCACCGCGACCTTGGACGTCGACGCGCCGTACAAACCAACCAACGAGCGGCAACTGAGCGAGCGAGCGCCGACCTTGAGTATATATATAGCGCGACGGCGCATGCACTTTCAGCTGTCGAATGTTCGAGAAGGGGGAGAAGCGCAACGGCGCATGCGCGCGCGTCAGCTGCCGATGTTCTCGAAGCGCGACGGCGCATGCGCGCGCGTCAGCTGCCGATGTTCTCGAAGCGTGACGGCGCATGCGCGCTACATTATACAGCTAGCGAATGTTCGTGAAGAGGAGAAGCGCACGCGTTGTGTAGAGGAGGAAGGGTGCACAGATGGTGGAAGAGTGAAGCGCGCGCGGTGTGTAGAGGAGGAAGGGATGCACAGATGGTGGAAGAAGGAGGAGGAAGCTTGCGGACGGCGCCGCACTACAAGCCTCGAGTATTAGATGCTGCGCATCTAAAATACCCTTCGACTTGATGTTCGACCTTCAGAGGGCGCCACCGGGGCAGCATAGCCGAATCGAACGAAGACATCACACGTGCATGTGACCACGGAGATTAAAAAAAAGCAATAAAGCTTGAAACGTGAGAAAAGAGACTGTGGGTCACAGACTGGCAACAAATTGAAGAACCAATTGTAGCCTCGACGGCGGTTTCAAATTTAGCAGTGGTAGCGCGTGGAACTAAAGAGGGCACTCAAGAGGTTGCACTGTGCAAGCAACAAGCGGTAAACAAAATATACCGCTCTTTTAGGTAGAAAAAAAGCAAATGGCCGTCCTTTTTACTTTCAACGGGGTGCGTATGCGTATACGTGGGCGCCTCTGCTGGTTCTTTATTTCGTGTCTCTCCTTTGTAAACAGAAGTGAAGAAAGAGACCAGCTCAGGTCGCGGGACCTACTTCCAGCCGCGGCGGCCGCAATTTGATGGAAGTTATTATGCTTAACGCCCCTGTGTTCAGATTTAGGGGCACGTTAAAAAATCCCAGGAAGTCGAACTTTCTCAAGCCCTCTACTATGGCGTGTCTCATATGATATGGTGCTTTTCGGACGTCAACCCCAAACAAATATTAACTTTTGAGAGACCAGGACTCTTGTAGGGCTACGGGTGTCTTGTTATTTTTTCACCCACTTGTTTTAAGCGCGTCAATGCGCCCAGAAACCCCCAAAGTGCTCTTCAGAACACAGTACCTGTGCGTACAAAGGCTACGTGGAACTGAAAGGCATTCGTCGGCTGCTGGCATCAGTAAAAACAATTCACGAGTGAGTACGGGGAATCTTATTATTTATTGACAGGAAACCGGCAATCACGTCTCAATCCCAAAAGTAAATCTATCTTGTTAGAACCATTATTGAAAGTTCACGAACGGCACGTCTTTGTCTTCAGAGGCAAAGCAATTAGAAAATCGTGTCTCGTTTGTATGAGTTATCATGACAAAGCTGTCGTAAAGATCAGCAATAGGTGTTTCAGTGAAACCTTCAAATTACAGCTCCTGCTTTCGTCGAGCACGGCTTAACACCCCCACTTTTTATTTCATTAGGACAAAGTGCAGTTAAGCTGAGGACACAACGAGGTGGGGTTTTCGCAAAAAAATAATAGCGGATTGGATTTCGAAAGAAGTGCAAGCATTCGACAACGTGCCGTATCTGTGCAAATGTCCGTTATAAACAGAACACTGACAGAGGTAACAAGGCCTCAGAGTGAGATTACTGACAAAAGATGTCAAATATGCGCGCATTGGCGTAAAGAATCTACCTGTCATTGCCGTGAATTTTGCACAATTCGGTGCCTTCAGCGGTATGACAGTTCTTACGGCAACACTCAGCAGTACTGCGAGTATTCGTACAGCGATTGCAGGGACTTTCAGAAGTGAATAAAAAAGGCTAGAAAGGAAACTGAACGCCGATGATCCCGCCGACTATCGGATAAAATCAACTGCGCATATGCGCGTCAGCTGCCCCCGTCGAACGCCAGTGCTGCATATTTTCCGCTTAATCACCGTCACCGGTAAGGTAATACATAGTTGAAGTCGCATGGTACCAAAAAGTACTACCACAACGCGAAATTCAAATTTCACCCGTAAATTGTGTGAAAAAGGGCACTTTTTGCGAAGAAGGTGGCTCTCTTTGATTTAACTTTTCAGCTTACTATGGTGCCTGTAGCAAAATTTTTCGCATCTCCGAGGGCAGATTTGAACGGAGCCACTATTGTTCTTCTTAAGTTGGTGATTTCATCACCCCCCATCGGCAATCAGTGGAACTTGAGACTTTTCTAGGCATGACGCCATATTCACAATTTCTTGACAGCGGTCATGTGACTCACTACTGCTTTAGCAGTGGCGCTGGTGAAGGGCTGGCTGCAAAACTATGACGGCCATGTCGCAAACTTTCCTGTTGCCAAAAAAAGCAATGAAAGAAACATAGCTGTCAAGACTTGCACACTAAGACTTTGACAACGACGTGTGTTCTGCTTGCAATTCGTTGCTATCTGTTTAAAACATTGCTGCTATTACGCTACAAAACGTATATATAAAATATGAAGTTTTTGAATTGAACACAGAATACTTCTTATTTGTTTCAGTGTATTTTATTTTCGCCGGAGAATCAATGCTACGTGGCAGTGGCAGTGAAATAGGAAGTCCATTCAGCCAGCAATATTTGGGACCACTGTTCTTTTCGAGTCCACGCAACACTAACATTTGGAGAAGAGAAACTGTACCTTTGACAGTGCAACGAAAATAATAGTAGCTGTGGCGTTGTGAATAAACTTATCCGACTTAAAGATGGACTGCTAAAACTATCTTTACTGCGTTATGCTTATATGGCGGCTCCATTGGTGTCAGATCCGAGTGGACGCAGTGCTCGCCCACAGGTTTGTGGGAGTTCGTTCACCGCTGTTGCGGAGTAGTATTTGCACGGATGGCTGCCTAGCGTTGCTGTATATATTTCCGCTGCCGCTAGGTGACCGAGAGACCTTAACAGGCAACAAAACACGCGAAGCAAGTAAGCTTCCCTTGTTGATTGATAATCGTGAGTGTAGCAGTATACATGTAAACTAGGAACACCATCAGTCACAGAGTTGAACAAAACATACAAAAAACGGTAATAGCCCTTTGTTTAATGAAATAACCAGCTAAAATTGTGAAACTTTCTCTCGTTCAGACAACAATATTTACGCTGGGTGGCCCTTGCACAGTACTTGGTAACGTGCTACCCTTGTCTTTTTTCATCAAACATGCCCTCATAAAGTGCAGCGTCAGTAAGATTAGCCTGAGTCGCACTGCTATATTTTGGACAAATAGGCCATCACTCTAAGAACTAAGAGAGTGCCCGGCGCTCTCTTTGTGAGAATATACTTTCTTGTCCCATATTTCACTCCCTTTTACAGAGTAAATCATCTCTTGTTGAGGCAGAGTACAGTGATTCCCCCAGAACGGATCAAAGCACTACCCCTCAAGAGAGTAACATAAAGCTGCTCAAAGCAGAGTAGCATGACTCCACCAAAGAAATTGATTGATTGATATGTGGAGTTTAACTTCCCAAAACCACCATATTATTATGATAGACGCCGTAGCGGAGTGCACCAGAAATTGTGACCACCTGGGGTTTTGTAACGTGCACCCATATCTGAGCACACGGGCCTACACCATTTCCGCCTCCATCGGAAATGCAGCCCCCGAAACCGCGATTTGATCTAGTGACCTGCGGGTCAGCAGCAGAGTACCTTAGCACTAGACCATCGTGGCGGGGAATCCCCACCAAAAAGAGTAGCAGTAAAACTCACAAAAATATAGCATAAATTGGGCTGAAATTGGGTTTTTCAGTTGTTTTTGACGAATTTCCACGCACTTGGATGGTTATAATGGCTAAATACAAGCGCTAGAAAAAAAAGAGAAGGTAAAAAAAAGCAGGGAGTAGGACTCGAACCTTCCACCTCTAGATGCACTATACATTGAAAGCCTGACACGGTAACCATTATAACACACTGAAATGCGGTACACGGGGTGAAAATTTTATTGTTATAGGTAATGTTTGTGATCTTTGCATTTTGTTGTTTAGAAGTGTATATTTCAGTGTCTCCACAGATGACCCTACACCCCTGGACCCTTGTTTCACAACGATTCTCAAGTACTACAAAGAAAATAGGCAGCTGTATCCCCGTCCTCATAGCAAGCTCAGCGCTGTGGAGGCAACAAGCGCTAAGAAGAATACAGACTAACGCTCACATAAATCTGCACACTCTTGACCTGATCTACCCCACGGCGTACAGATATGCCCGTGGTGTGGAGCCAACTCGACACTCTTTCACATCACGTGGGAGTGTGCAGTGCACGACGAAGAATACGACTCCAATGGCACATGGGAAGAATGGAAGGCGCTGCTGTCTAGCCCAGCCCGGGTGGATCAGCTGCGACCGATCCACAGAGCTGAACGGATGGCTCGCGCCAGTGGGGCCCTGAAATAGGGGAACCACCCTGCCGGACAGACTTCGCTCTTCACCCTGTATATTCCTCGGGGCACTGGAGTTCTAGGCTGTCTGGATTATCTACATAATGAAGTTTTCTGCTACTACTACTTCTACTGCATTGGTATGCCCGAGTCTCTTTATCAAAACCAGCCAGACAGTAGGTAACATGTTTAGTACATTTGTTTGTGCTTCAGGACATCATAATGTCTGTCCGACACGTTTTTTACAGAAGAAAAAAAATATTAGCGCGAACGATTATATGAACGGCATTTCCACTGACTCGCTAAGTGAATGGCCATTTCTGCGTAAGATACTACGCACTCTGAAGTGTACGTTAAACATTTTAGTTTTCTTTTTCAGCCCCTGGGACATATTTTCGGCAAATTTCTTCACATGCTTATTCCTGTTCTACCGCTAAAGCCACAACAACTGTAGCCATATCGTACGTTAAGCTTACGACAACATCCCCGTCTGTGATGGGCGTAGCGAAAAATAGGAGTAATAATATAAGGAGACTACCACAGCCGTTCGCGTTGAATTTCTATCGTGACCGACTGAATAAGACGGTATTGGCATAGTTCACTACGCAGATCCAAGGCTAAAATCGTAGATATTAAGTGTTCCAAGTGCCTTCCAGTGTGATGAACTTCACAGGCAGGCGCTGAAAACACTGTTCTTTTTGTTAATCTTCTTTAACGCCTCAACAAGCAAATGCAGCACGTTTTACTGCGTATATGTGTGCTTAATAAGTGGTGCTAATCAATCGCGGTGGGCCGAGGCATATGAGTGTAATAATAATCTAGAGTATAACTACGTTTTTTTTTCTGTCATGCCTGAAGAGTATCCTCTTGAGTCAAGGCTATAGTGATTGGTCTAATATATTAGACATCAGATACTTCATCACTACAATGATCCCAGCATGTTTTCTTCCTAAAAAGCAGTTGTCCAATATTTTGGACATATACTAGTGCCCTCAATAAAGTTTTGTCGAAATTGCGCTAGGAGATCTCGAAGCAAAGAAGAAAACGTAGTAGCGTTCAATAAAACAGCGTTCTAGAACATTCACCGAGGAATGTTAAAGCGAACTTTTTGTAGTTTTTAATATTTGTTAAATTTTGAACAATAACTTGAAGTTATTCCAGAATTTGTCACAGTTTTCTTCAGTAGCATTGCTCTGTGTTGCTTCAGGCCCTCTACTTAACGCTTTGATTAAGTTTCAGCGTCATATTAGTTCGACATCACGCCATAACAAAGGCACAGGCATCCCGGAAATAATAAGCTTCACTTTTTATCATCGTCATCTACACACCCAGTTGTGAAAGTTTCAGGAAACTTTGTAGACCAAAATCCAACCCGAAAGTCAGGAGAATATGGACATTTCACTCTCTCGAAGATAGGTAGAGTAAAAAGCAGTTTCACTCTCTCATTTCATACAGATTGCACAAGAATTTCACTATATCTCATGTTTTTCTAAAGTAGAAGAACACCCTCAACAGCAGCTTCGCCTTTGTACTCCTGCGATACCATCCGCAGTTTTCGAGTGCTGCAGAGGCTCATGGCGTTGAATTAAAAAAGGTCGCATGCTGTTGTGCAAGCGATCTCTGCATACAGCATTGCTCTGGATGCTGTGTTTCATATTGCCACGTTCCTGTCACAAGCTTTGTTATCGCCCAGTTACACTACGCTTACTGCGAACCGCACCTACGATGTTCGAGAAGCTTCAAGGCTGTATTAGATCGTTTTGTAAAGATTACGCCCACTTTGTGCACATTACAGATTTTTCTAGAAACTACGTCGTCGCTAGCGATGACGCTAGAATATTTGATGGTAAGGGTATAAATGCCGACGCGCTTCGCCGCTTGTCAGTTAATCGACGGCCAACGCTCTGTTCGCCGCTATCAGAGCCAGTGTCTCGCTGTTATCTGACTTTACTTTTGCTTGGCCACAAGTTCGGCTCGAATAAACAGTTAAATTTTCAACCTGAAGTCTGCTCCCTTCGTCAACGTCACGACGCCGTGACAATATCTCTCTGTTTGTGCCTGCGCTTATATTTTTACGACCCATTCCAACCAAGTGAATCAGCTTCCAGTTGTGCTAAGCACGTATGTCCAGGGAGAGTACTTGTTACAGGATCATGTTGAGAAGGTAACTTAGTTTACGTTTCAAAAGAGGTAAAAAGCTTGTAGTGACAGGCACTCCAATTGAGTAACAGTTGGCGAATGATGAAATCCTTGGCCTCAGTCACACATTACAGCTAGTGAACATTCTTTTGAAAGTTGTTACGGATGACGAATTCATAGCATGAGCTACCCTTGCCCTTGATCGCCCACTGTTGATCAGCTGACACACGAGGTAAAGAATGCCTGTAATTGCTCCCAAGAGCACTCATTTGTGAAAAAAAGAATTATGCACAAGTGGACAGGAATCGCACTACACTGCACATTACATTTGCACATACAGTAGGGACATATGGAACGCTTGCAAATCTAGACAGCTAAGAAGTTCTGGCGCTCACAGTCGCTGTGTCGGGAAAATAGGCAGTGAGTAAACGTTTGAGTCAAACCTGTAAAACAAAACTTCCCACGATAGTTATTCTTAAAGGGGCCCTGCAACACTTTTTGAGCTTGGTCAGAAAAAGCTGCCGATCGGTAGTAGCGAATCGCGACAACACGCGAGCCAAACAATGCATTCACAATAAATTATCAAATTCATCTACAAATTGTTTTCTCTCCACTCGATTGATTGATATGTGGGGTTTAATGTCCCAAAACCACCATATGATTATGAGAGACGCCGTAGTGGAGGGCTCCGGAAATTTCGACCACCTGGGGTTCTTTAACGTGCACCCGAATCTGAGCACACGGGCCTACAACATTTCCGCCTCCATCGGAAATGCAGCCGCCGCAGCCGGGATTCGAACACGCGCCCTGCGGGTCAGCAGCCGAGAACCTTAGTCACTAGACCACCGCGGCGGGGCAATTTTCTCTCCACTCGACAAATCACGTAATATACCCAAAAATAACATGTAGCAAGCCCATCTACCAGTCATTGGCTGATTTGAACATGGTGCGCTCACTCGTTACAGAGATCGCCGCGGAAGGCCGCTTCTTGTCCACGCGTGCGCGCACATTGCGCGCACGATCACACTGAGAAAGTCGCACGCTCAAATAAAAAAAAAGAAAAAAATGCTCAAGGTCACGGTGCTTGCGTGAAGTTTATCTGTGGCTGTCATTCCTCCCTGCTTAGCTTCCAGTGCTTTCATCGGGACGAGAG
Source organism: Rhipicephalus microplus (assembly GCF_043290135.1). Taxonomy (NCBI): domain Eukaryota; kingdom Metazoa; phylum Arthropoda; class Arachnida; order Ixodida; family Ixodidae; genus Rhipicephalus; species Rhipicephalus microplus. Next base: position 243,784,927 of record NC_134702.1, read on the forward strand.
AAAAAAAAAGATTGCGATTGCAGCGCGTGACAAATCTTTGAAACTCCGCTCGTACTGGACGAATTCTAAAAAAAATTTCGCAGCGTTTAATTCATGAGGCAATAAGTTGTTCCACTGAATTCATCCAATGGTTACTTGAAAAAGCGCTACTGGGCCCCTTAAAAGTAAGGGCCATTTCCTACTCTTGAAATATTTGCACGTCAGACTGAGTTGTGTTTAGTTGTATCTATTACCTTCAGTGTTTGATTTTGCGAAGCGTGGACCACAGTTACAGTTCACATATACTGCGAAACGCTCGTTAGAGTAAAAAGTACGATAAACATTGATGACGTCACAAATTTTCATCCGGAATCGTCCTCCTTCATGACAACGCGCATCCTTGCGCCACAGTCAGAGCCAATGGGAAGATTCAAGATTTTGCATGGGAACACTGATTACCCGCCTTACAGTCCTTACCCAGCACTATGTGACTATTTGGTCTTCTTTCCATTCAAACTGTGGCTCGCGGTGCAATGATTCAAAGACAGTGAGAAAAAAAAAGATCACCATTCGCAACAGGTGCAATTTCTAGATGGTGATCTTTTATGTGGAGCGACTGAAGAAACTCTAGCAGTAGTTGGTTTTCATATAGTTGACGATTGAAGAGGAGAGATGGTGCTTTTCTAATAAGAAATTCACACCATATCCATGCACTGCATAATGATGAATGGGGTGAAGCGTCCGTCCGTGTGTGACAGACAGACAGACAGACAGACAGACAGACAGACAGACAGACAGACGGACGGACGGACGGACGAACGGACGGACAGACAGACAGACAGACAGACAGACAGACAGACAGACAGACAGACAGACAGACAGACGGACGGACGGACGGACGGACGGATGGACTTTTTTCACAGTCTCTCGAGCCACGTAATATTAAGGGTGTTTTAAAAGCTTGCAAAAGAAGCAAAAAAACTTCCGGTGCGCTCTGTTGAAGACCTCAAAATATTAAAAACCACAAAGTTACCTTTTAAGATTCAGCTTATCCCGGGAAAGCCATGTGCGCCACAAATAGATTGTGTATTTTGAAAATGGAGCCACTTTAGCAGCATTATACAGCTAGCGAAGCCTCATTATTCAGATCTAAATCAAATATATAGGAGCATTATTTGGTAATGAACGAGTTTATAATGCAAGCCGACGGCTATAGAAATATTCGAAGCGGGTGGCTTGCTTCAACAGACCCCGCCATCTTGCTTTGCACAGCTTCCTAAAACCAACTTTTGTAGGAAGTTTCGCGAAGTATATTTCAGATGCAAGTTAGGGGCCACGCCCAAAGCTCCCTAAAACGCTCCAACCCATTTGCTGTCGCAACGCGTGGGGCGGAGCGGGGCCAAATTGTTTAGAGCGTGGGCGCCCAACATGCGCCCCTCGTGCCTTTTCGCTACCGATGACGAAAACACGTTGACGTTACCGAACTCTGAGGACCATCAACGGTACATGGTGTATATGAATTGCTCGCCGCTACCAAGTGCATCGATGTATCCTCTGTGGCCTAGTGGTATGCACCGCATGCACGCTGCGGAACGGGATGAGGCTGGTTCAACGCCACGCTACACAACGTTTTTCTTTGTGGTTTAATCTTGGCAATTTTTTTGGTATTTATTGGTTAGCGTCATATCCGCGACGGAAATACGTTAGCAGATCCATGGTGATCCTCAGGATTAAACACTTTCGTGTTAAAAGCGGCAAGGCATCTCCACGTAAACATCACACTGAACTTCATTGGCTCCAGTATACACAGCGAAGTGGAATGAATCAAGGAATGCTCCTTTCGTACGCTAGTAATGCTAAAAAGAGTGGTGCCTTCATTGGCACAAGTGCAAAACGTGGCATACAAAATAGAAAAGGTTTCCTCAGCGGCCCCTAAAAGCGCTGTAGTCTCCCCTCCACCACCCTTTTGGCACCACTCTGGCCTCTAGCAAGTGATGTCGCACCATGATGACAAAGAACTGACTTCCCGTTGTGTAGCGCCTAAAGAGTGGCCTAGAGCTTCATTGTTTTACGAGGGTGGGAAACGTCAGTGAATCTTGTTTGATAGTTGTCATGGCTGGCGAAGGCACAAGGCACACAGGCACCTCTGTATCATGTCTGCCTTTCTTGCGTTCCCGTCATTACCTGCCCAAATCAACGTTTATTCTTTGCGTAAAGGAGATCAACAATATGGTCCGGTTAGGGGAAGGCTTGAGCGTCCATACCTGGGTGCAGCGTGGGAGTAGTCAAACCAGCCGTCACCCCTTCGCTGAGCGTCTAGTGCGTCAGCCTCGAGGTCACCGACGACACGTTCGACGAGGCGCACGGCGAGCAGCAGCACCGGATGCGAGGCCGGCAGTATGCTTCCGGCAAGTAAAGAGGCGGCAACAAAGCCCATTCCCAAGTACCGGATGCCAAGCATGCCGAAAAGGGCGCATGAGATGCGGGCCACGATGTTGCTGTCACTGGCTAGCACACCAACCAGGCACTGGGCGCACGCAAGGCTCAGCACAGTACCCTGCGGATGCGAGCGCATTAACACACCCCGTAAAACTTGATGGTGGAGACTGTAGTGCACATCGTAGTGCTTTAAATCTTGGACAAAACTTCTCGCCAAACATAGGGAGCTGTCGTGTGATGAAAATGAAATGGTGGGGACAATATTTTTCGCCACACTTTTTTCGCCATCTTTAAAGTGTTCTGCACCTCACGTGTTCCTGGGGACCTCACTGTTTCCCGGGTCGGCCCATCATTGAGTAAGCACCGATGCCGCGTGATGAAGTCATCAGCAACGTCGCTCATGAATATTTCGTGCCACTCCATTGTCTGCCCCGTTTCGCCAAAAGAGCACTCATGGAGATGGTTAAGGCTTTCACATTATAAAAACCCTGCTAGAGGCATACTGAGTAATAGATCTATTACCAAAGTTTTAAAAATGCACTGTTTTTCAGTCGCTGTTTTATGCGGCTGGATAATTGAAAGAAGACGAAAGCACAGTGCTAACAGCCATCCAGTTTTCTTTCAAATAGCAACGGTTGGTCTTTCTTACTTATACCTTATTCACTGCGTCGGCCTTTGCGGAACTAAACTGTGAGACTGCGTCCCACGGGCTCGAACGAGTTTGAGACTTTTGCCATGCAATCTGAGTCATATGACGTTTAAAAAACAAACTATCGGCGCTGCGCTCGTACATACTAACTAAAATTCTGTTTGTAGGGATTCTTGGGAAAAAATACCCATGACAGCCTCCCGGCGCGGGAGTACTGCCTATAGACGAGTAAAAGCGGACGCATGCACGGAGGAAGAAAAAGATACGAGAGAGGCGCCGCCAGTTTCTCGCCGGCCCGGGCGCCCGGAGCCGGCTTCAGCTGATGCACACGCATTCACAGCGGCCTTAATAGGTCACTGTTTTGCTCCGCTCTTTTGTAATGATCGTTTGCGAATCTCTAGGCAGTGCCAACTATATATATATGTATATATATATATATATATATATATATATATATATATATATATATATATAAGGGAAAGAAGTGTATACCTAAGGGCTCGTTTTTCCGTGTTTTAACACAATATTAATGAGATATAACAGACAGTAATGCCAAGGAATGTACAGGGTAAGTTATTAAAACCAATGGATTGTAAATAAGAAGAAAGAAAAGTGGATGAAAAAATTACCAACTGCTCACAGTTGGTAATTTTTTCATCCACTTTTCTTTCTTCTTATTTACATTCCATCGGTTTTAATAACTTCCCCTGTACATTCCTTGGCATTACTGTCTGTTATATCTCATATATATATATATATATATATATATATATATATATATCAAGCGAGTGTCTTCTGTGAATCCAGTGATAAATAGAAATCAGCTTGAGCGGACAAACGTACGAAAACATTTATTACTCCTACGTTTCGGCCGGGGTCCCTGACGAAGGCCGGACCCCGGCCGAAACGTAGGAGTAATAAAAATTATATATATATATATATATATACGAGGGTGGGCAACGTCGGTGCATCTTGTTTGATAGTTGTTATGGCTGGCGAAGACACAAGGCCCACAGGCACCTCGTGTTCGTTTCGTACATCAACGACTGGCGTGATAAATGACGTCGACGCTGATTATCCCAGACACTGACCTCCAGAATCTTGTGACGTCGACAGTCAGAATCGTGACCATACGCCGCTTCTGGCAGTCTCGCTGCATCAAACTGGTACTTGATTCTGAGACTCTGCCCCCTAGCGTGAAGGTTGGATACGTGAGACATCCCGTGCGCCCTTACGTGCCACGGCATTTGCAGTGTCACAATTGCTGCAAGTTGGGACACGTCAGCGCAGTGTGCAAAAGTTAGACACCTTGCAAGTGGTGCAGCGGATCTCATAAGGTGGAAAACTGCGATACTGCTGTTCCATTGAAATACCCAAACTGCTCTGGTGCACATGAAGCAACGTCGAAGGAGTGCCCGAAGATCAAGGAAATTCGCGTTCTTCGGAAGATGGTCAGAGACAACTCGACACACAGAGAGGCTGTCACGTTCATCCGCCGACACAGACGTCGTCCAAAACGTAGGCACCAGCGATAGCATAGTGGACATAGGAGTGATGCATCACCATCAGCAATAGATGAACATACACGTGCGCATTATCAGGCCGCTACACCCAAGTTGTACGCACCACGTCCCAGGGATGCAGAAAGTGGACCAACGCCCGCGTTGCACGCCGATGCTTCGGATACTGAGTGGCCTTCGCTACCGACCGGAGCAATAAAAAAGACCACATCATCGGCTGCAACTTCGAAGAGGATGGAAAATGATAGGCAAGACACTGAGAAGAACCAAACTATGCTGAAGCATCTACTAAAATCTATTCGTGCCATTCTCAACGAGCAACACAAGCCAGGTGCGAAAACAGCAGTGCTGATCCTCAACGTGCTGGAACCACTACTGCTGGCCCTTCCATAAACAATATAGCAAATTCCTTCGATGAACGTGTGCGCACCTCTGCTATAATGCAGTGGAACGCACGAGGTTTGCGAAGCCGATTGTCTGACTTTCGACAACGGATGTTTAAATACAAATTTCCGTTGGTAGTAATATGGGAGCCGAATATGATGTCGTCGTTTCAGATTTCCGGATACGTCACTTTGTGGTCATGCGATGATCGAAATGCGAGCAAAGTAATTATATGCGTACGTCGAGATTTAACGTACATGAGACATGCCGTGGCTACTCATGCTTCTAACGACAATATTTGCCTATCTATAAAGCACAAGCGACGTTCAATATCAATCATTGGTGGATACATTCCTCCTAGAAGCCACGTGGACTGTTCCCATCTCTTGTCTGTGCTCCAAGCTTGCCCTGGACCACAAGTATTGGTTGGCGATTTTAAAGCACATCATCCCATGTGGGGTTCTGCCTCAATGAACACCCGCGGTAGGGACATTGCCTATTTTGTGCCTAATCAGGACCTGATGTCCATTAACGATGGCTCACCTGCTTACCTCCGTGGCGCATCGTACAGCAGCTGTCTAGATGTATGTTTTGTGAGCAGAAGTCTCTTGCCTACCACCAGTTGGTTCGTAGACGTTGAAACGCATGGAAGTGACTATCTCCCTACATCATCATCATCATCATCAGCCTGACTACGTCCACTGCAGGACAAATGCCTTTCCCTTCTTCCGCCAGTTAACCCGGTCCTGTGCTTGCTGCTGCCAATTTATACCCGCCAACTTCTTAATCTCATCTGCCCACCTAACCTTCTCTCTCCCCCTAACCCGCTTCCCTTCTCTGGGAATCCAGTTAGTTACCCTTAATGACCAGCGGTTATTCTGTCTACGGGCTACATGCCCGGCCCATTTCCATTTTCTCTTCTTTATTCCAACTATGATATCCTTAACCCCCGTTTGTCCCCTAATCCACTCTGCTCTCTTCTTGTCTCTTAAGGTTACACCTACCATTTTTCTTCCCTTGCTCGCTGCGTCGTCCTCAGTTTAAGCTGAACCCTCTTTGTAAGTCTCCAGGTTTCTGCTCCGTAGCTAAGTACCGGCAGGATACAGCTGTTATATACCTTCCTCTTGAGGGAGAGTGGCAATCTACCCGTCATATTTTGAGAGTGCTTGCGGAATGTCCTCCACCCCATTCTTATTCTTCTAGTTACTTCAATCTCGTGGTTAGGCTCTGCGGTTATTACCTGCCCTAAGTAGACATAGTCTTTTAAAGCTTCAAGTGCACTATTACCTGTCTCGAAACGCTGCTCCTTTCCGAGGTTGTTGTACATTACTTTCGTTTTCTGCAGATCAATTTTAAGACCCACCTTTCTGCTCTCCTTGTCTAACTCCCTACATATATAGAGCTAAAAGGATTCCGTCGTTCGACTCCCAAGCTTGTAAAAAGCGTAGACTGGCCAGGATTCCAAGCTTCTGTAAATGCTCAGTGCGGGAACATTCAATCTATATCTGAAATAGAAAGCTTCATTGCATCAGCCTTAACAACGCATACGAAACTTGTGAATGTGTCACTACCAAGATCACAACTTGGCGCACAGTATGAATACCTTCGTGCAATCTGTCGCCGGGCAGAGAGGAAATACAGGAGGACCAAATTACCATCTTACATATCTACAGCATGCCAAGCACAACAACATATATTTCGACACCTCGATAAGCTCGATAGGCAACGGTGGAGGGTATTTTGTGGCTCTCTAGATCCCAGAAAGCCCCTGTCTCGAATATGGCAAACTGTCCGAAGCTTTCAGACGCCCACGCAACAGTTGTCCCCTTTCTGAGCTTTGGCTCAAAAGCAAGGTCGACCTGAAGTAGAGGTTGCAGAAGATTACTGCCACTTACTCGTAGGTATGTCCTCCTCCACGACCTTAATACTATAAGAACTAGCAGTAACCCAGATTACACCCCACCAGTAATGATAGAAGAAGTCAGAAAAGCTTTGGAGAGCATGCAAAGGGGCAAAGCTGCTGGTAAGGATCAGTTAACATCAGATCTGCTGAAAGATGGAGGACAGATTGTGTTAGAAAAACTAGCCATCCTGTTTACGAGGTGTATCCTGACGGGAAGAGTACCAGAGTCTTGGAAGAACGCTAACATCATCTTAATACATAAGAAAGGAGATGACAAGGACTTGAAGAATTACAGGCCGATCAGCTTGCTCTCTGTAGTATACAAGCTATTTACAAAGGTAATTGCTAACAGAGTAAAGAAAACATTAGAATTCAATCAACCAATGAAACAAGCAGAATTTCGAACAGGCTACTCAACAATTGACCACATTCATACTATCAATCAGGTAGTAGAGAAATGCTCAGAGTATAACCAACCACTATACATAGCCTTCATAGATTACGAGAAGGCGTTTGATTCAGTAGAAATATCAGCCGTCATGCAAACACTGCGGAATCAGGGCGTAGATGAAGTACATATAAACATTCTGGAAGAAATCTACAGGGGATCAACTGCTACCATAGTGCTTCATAGAGAAAGCAACAGAATACCAATCAAGAAGGGTGTAAGGCAGGGAGACACAATTTCCCCAATGCTATTTACCGCGTGCTTACAGGAGGTTTTCAGAAGCCTAGAATGGGAACAGTTAGGGATAAGAGTCAATGGAGAATACCTTAGTAACCTGTGCTTCGTCGATGACATTGCATTGCTGAGTAACTCGGGGGACGAATTGCAACTCATGATTACGGAGTTAGACAAGGAGAGCAGAAAAGTGGGTCTTGAAATTAATCTGCAGAAAACGAAAGTACTGTACAACAAGCTCGGCAAAGAGCAGCGCTTCGAGATAGGTAATAGTGCACTTGAATTTGTAAAAGACTATGTCTACTTAGGGCACGTAATAACCGCAGAGCCGAACCACGAGAGTGAAGTAACTAGAAGAATAAAAATGGGATGGAGCACATTCGGCAAGCACTCTCAAATTATGACAGGTAGATTGCCACTATCCCTCAAGAGGAAGGTATATAACAGCTGTATCTTGCCGGTACTTAGCTACGGAGCAGAAACCTGGAGACTTACAAAGAGGGTTCAGCTTAAATTGAGGACGACGCAGCGAGCATTGGAAAGAAAAATGGTAGGTGTAACCTTAAGAGACAAGAAGAGAGCAGAGTGGATTAGGGGACAAACGGGGGTTAAGAATATCATAGCTGAAATCAAGAAGAAGAAATGGACATGGGCAGGGCATGTAGCGCGTAGACAGGATAACCGCTGGTCATTAAGAGTAACTGACTGGATTCCCAGAGAAGAGAAGCGGGTTAGGGGGAGACAGAAGGTTAGGTGGGCAGATGAGATTAAGAAGTTTGCGGGTATAAATTGGAAACAGCAAGCACAAGACCGGGTTAACTGGCGGAACATGGGAGAGGCCTTTGTCCTGCAGTGGACGTAGTCAGGCTGATGATGATGATGATGATGATGATGATGTCCTCCTCACCGATATCACCTTCGTGTTCAGCCTCACTGCCATCCAGTGACGATCGCCTCGACTTACCATTCGCAATGCACGAACTCGACGCCGCGATTTCTGCGTCCCGACGGTCATCCGCACCAGGGCCTGACAGAATCACTTATTCGGCTCTATATCACCTCAGCCAGGAAGCAAGGCAGGCTCTCTTGTCGTTCTACAACTCTACGTGGGAAACAGCGACAGTCCCAGAGAGTTGGAATTGCAGCCGCATAGTGGCCTTACTGAAACCAGGCAAGTTTTCACACGAGTTGTCTTCTTATAGACCCATTGATCTAGCCAGTTGCATCGGTAAGGTGATGGAACGCATGGTGCTGGCAAGATTGTAATGGCTGCTGGAGAATAATGTCGGCTTACCAGATTTTGTAAATGGCTTCCGTAGAGGTTGATCATCTATAGACGGTGTTGTAGATTTAGTTTTTTCTGTTGAAAAGAAAAGACAACGTCGGAGATCGGTAGGGGACATTTTCTTAGATATAAAGGGCGCGTACGATAGCGTCTATCATGAGGCTATTCTTGACGCACTTGAAGACATCGGCGTAGGTAGCCGACTACACGCATGGATAGTGAGCTATCTCAGAGGACGTACCCTTTTTATGTCGACATCTGACGGTGACACGGCCAGGCACCTCGTAAGCCGTGTAGTTTCACAAGGCTCCATCCTGCCCCCATACTTTTTAACATAGCACTCATTGGCCTTAAAGCTAAGCTTCCCGACGTTGTCAAAATCAGCGCGTATGCGGACGACATATGCATATGGGCATCTGGAGCAACGCGACCACAACTGCGAGCAAGGCTACAAGGCACATCAATAACATCTAAGTACTTACGTCGTCAGGGCCTGGAACTTTCACAAGCAAAATGTGCTGCATTGGCATTTACGAAGCAATCAATGTCACAGTACCCAACCTTCGCTCCCGGAGCAGTGATTCCCGCGGTCTCGCACCATCGCTATTTAGGGGTCGTCATTGATCGCAACCTGTCCTGGTCAAAGCATGTGACTGTTCTGCGAAACAAACTAATCAATTTTGTGTATGTTCTTCGTTGTGTATGTTCACGATGCCTCGATACGCATAAGCACATGATCCCTTCAGGCGTTGCACCTGCCGTAATCCCTGCAGTGCCTCCATGGACATTGACTAAACCGCTGGTGTGCCTTCACATACGTGGAATTGCGTATAAGTCGCGTGTTTCTTATATTGCCCTCAAGCAACTCACCTTGGCACATTTGAATGACCGATACAGCTACTCTGTGCACATTTACACCGTTGGATCCGTAACTTCATCCACCTCATCTGCAGCCTTCGTGATCCCTCAACTCGGTGTTTCCCGACAGTACAGATTAGATCACAAGTCATCTGCGACAGCTGCAGAACTTGTTGCCATACAAGAAGCCATGAAATTTGTGAACGACCAAGCACCGCGTAAATCGACGATTCTGTCTGATGAAAAATCAGCGCTTCAAGCTATCCATTCTTGCTCGAGAAGAGGCCAATTTTACGAGTTAGCGTTAGGAATCCTCCAAGAATTTGACCTAACACACAGGAGCGGTCAATTGATTACACTCCAATGGATTCCTGGACACTGCGGCCTGGTTGGCAACGAAACAGCCGATAGCGAAGCAATATCGGCAGTATACAACGCTCCTATGTACGTTTAAATACCGTATTCGCGAAGTGATGTCCACACATTGTTGAGATCGCTCTAGCGCGAATGCGCTGCCACTTACTTGTCGCTACCAGATCACCGGAACAAGCGCCTGCGGGAAACATACCACGGTATGACTTTTCGTCTTCCAGATAAAATCAGCCGAAGACATGCTAATATACTGCACCGAATTCGCCTAGACATCGCCTTCACTCGCCACTACACCTACCTAATCGGCCGTGTGGACAGCCCGAATTGTGAACGCTGCCAAGTGCGTGAAACGATAGCTCACATATTTTGTGACTGTGCATTATACGTGGCGCAAAGAAAAATGCTAACTGCAACGTTGGCAAGCATCGTACGAACGTCATTAGGTGAAAGCCACATATTGTCAGCAATGAACGACCAAACAGTGTCAAAAACTGCTACAAAGGCTGTTTCAGGCTTTATAAAAAGCACTGGACTAAATACTAGACTGTAGGGTACTATGTTAAGTGGCTACTGTACATACGCACCACCTCTTGTCCCCATCATCACCCTTCATCCTCCTTTCCTTCCCCTCTCCCTTATCCGCTGTGTAGAGTAGCAGGCTAGAGCGAACTAGCTCAGGCCGACCTCTCTGCCTTCTAATAAATTCTCACTCTCTCTCTCCAATACACGCTGTAACACTCGCATGTGGCACAAAAAGAGAAGTTCAACGTTCCGCCGATGGTTTGCAAACCACTTCGTAGGCATTTGCCCCCGCAAAAAGTACGAGAGTTCTTGCTGTGGCGCTTTGGTGCAACGTGTGTAATTAGTGCAGTGTGTGTAATGGTGCAATGTGTGTAATTTGTATGTCTATGTCACAGATTCCAATGAATGTGCTGACTATTTTATAATTACTAATTAGAAGAATTATTACAAGCAATCTGGCAAGGCAGCGCACTGAGTCTTAAATGTTTCTGCCGTAACCTCGTTAGGGCTGCCTACGGACAGGACGCCTACGGGCTGTCGCGCGTTACGGCAGGCCGTACTTAGCCAGGAAAACCTTGACCTAAAATACTTCACAGTCTTTGTCACGGCTATTCTGAAGGACACTTATAATAGGACCGCTTCCTCTGAGACACGGCTACGGAGCAGCGTAATGAACTAAATACAAGCAGCCGTAATTTGACCGGATTTCCTTTCTTCAGACGTGCAAGCGCAGGTTACATCATGTGATTGCATCACGCATGGAAACATTCTGTCGCCTCGTCTTCTATCTGCTGGTGCCACTTAATAAACCTCGCGACAAGAGGAACAGCTCCATCTATCTGCGCATATCTTAACCTGACACATTATGCAAGAACGCAGCATTGCGTGCGATGATACAGTTGACCGTTTCGGCAGGGTATCAATTTTTTTAATCTTCAAGTACACCTAATAGCTTTGGAGCTTCATACAACTGTGGAAAAAAATAAAGAATAATAAATAACTTGTGACAGGGCACTTCGATGTGTCGGAATAGATCAAGCACCTAAAGTGAAGAAAACAAGAGAACAGAAAACAGCATCACTAAAGTGAAATAATTTCAAGAAAGGCTCCTGTTTATAAATTCCCAGCGGGTGCGCATTTGCATTAGCGCAGAACTATGTGGCCCGATGACGTGCGTATTAAAGCACGCTTTCGAAAAACTGCTTTTCTGCTTTACGTAAGGCAACAGCTAGGCGCACAACTGATGCAAATATCTAATTTTTCATGGATAAATTAGCCCTCGAATAGTTCGAGCGTCACAGCAATTTCGCTTCTGAGCAGCAAGAAAATCATATGATTGTATTTCTGCGTGAGTCATAGGACAGCTGATTGAAGTCGTTGCTGGGCAACTCGTATTTCTAGTCTATGTTATCTGGATAAACGTAAAGCTTACTAAATACACAGCACAAGTTGCGCGAACTTACGTCCATGTAGTGTGGGACAAGCGTCTGGGCATCCGCGAGTCCCAGCAGCGGCGCCAGTACGAGAGGAAGGAATGCGGCCGCCATGCTTGGGAACTCGTCGCTCAGCAGCAGTGACAGAGTCAGCGCAATGCAGAACACGGTCTTCCACCCCTGGATCAGATTTTTACTGCGTGTCACGATCACAAACTGACATTCTTTGTCGAAGTTTCCATTATGTGGTACCCCAAAAACTTAAAATTCTGAGAAGAGTTCTCATTTCTGCATAAAGTCGCCTGACGTCATACGCACATGTCCGCGGCCTTAACCCTGTCGGCGTAACTGAGCAAACGGCTGGCGCAGGGGAAAATGAAAGACAGCGAAAACGGAGCACAGTACGCAGAACGCAAAGCCTAGGTGCAGTTCGGGTATACACTATAGCGCTGCATCTCAAGCTATTATGGCTTCTGTTTAGGCGAAGCATTTCCCTCTTTCATTGGCAGCGCAGGTAACAAGTCAACATGGCAGTACCTTTAAATGCAGTCTCCCTTCACCTCGCATATTTCACATTTTCCTCGATCTTTCTGTAGCCCATGGATTCGAAATATAGGGTGATCTTCGATTTATCTCTCCCTCTGATATTTCACTCACAAAAAACGCTGCGTACACGTGGCCCGTAATTTCTCCAACCTAAGCTTCATAACGTTATCCCGTGGACACCTCTCGTGGGTAATACAAACATTGAATCACCTGTTACTCATGCCCGCATTTCGACAGATGTGGCATGAGTGTATGTAGTAGTAGTAGTAGTAGTAGTAGTATTTTTATTTACAGTAAGCCAGATACAGAGCTCACTGCAGGGGCAAAGGGCTAAAGGCGAACAGCCTGACAAAGGCCCTTGTCCCTCCGCAGTCCGTGACAGTGCAAGCTTAAACAATATATATATTCAATACATTAGTTTCAAGCAACCTGAAAATGTAAACACAAAATTCAAACATAAATAGCATAAGAAGTTTACATAACACATTTAAAAAATTATAGGTCACTCTCGTTATAATTCACAACTAAACAATATCAATGAAACAACTCAAAAACAGACATAAGAGGCATGTGGATACAATGAATTCCGCGGTATACACTCGTATAATTGACTTATAAGTTTATGAACAATTTAAGCATTTGTAGAGGCATGAGACTCCAATACCTAGTTTCGATAGTGTAGACCGGTGGTTATGAATAAGTTCTTTATTTGTTTCTTGAAAGTCGCACTACTAGCCCTAAAGTTCAATTGATCTGCAAGGGTATTTAAAACCTGAGGCACCTGGTAAGCAATACTTTGTTTTCCATACTTGGTTCTTGTTCTAGGAGCTCGCTTCTTTTGTTCTCGCATACTGTAGTGTGGTCTTTCGGTGCAACTTTCTTCATATAGCTTAGTCTTTTGTATTAACTGAAGTAATTTAAAATGATATAATTGATCAATTCTGAGTATCGAATGTTTAATGAATAGTGGAGCAGTGCGCAAGTCTTGTAGATTCCCCCTGTAATTTTCAAAGCAGCGCAATATTTTCTTTTGTATAGTTATTAACTTATGGTAATTCCCTTGTGATGTCGTTCCCCAGACTAACATCCCATAACTTACTTTAGAATGGAAAAGTGCATAGTACATACTTATTTTTAACCTCAATGGGATTAAGTGCATTGTTCTAAAAAAACAACCAACTATTCGCGCTAATGCGGTGATCAGATGATTTACATGTGTATTCCAGTTTAATTCCTCCTGAAACCATGCACCAAGAAACTTTTGTTCCCTAACATGTGCGATGCAATTTCCTTCGAATTTTATAGCTATGTTACTAATAGGTTTATTTACAGGTCGGAATATCATATAGGTTGTTTTTTTTTGCATTCAAGCGCAGTCCATTTTGCCTTAACCAATTTGAAAGATTGCTTAGATAATTATTTACACTGACCTCAAGCGATATTAGATTGTCTGATGAAAAGAAAACATTCGTATCATCAGCGTACATTATAAGTTCAGGAGAATGAGGTATATCGACAATATCATTTATATAGACAAGGAACAATAATGGCCCCAGTATAGACCCTTGGGGGACTCCTTGGTTCAACTTTATCTTTGCAGAAATAGTGTTATTCTGTTTTACATATTGATAACGATCTTCTAGATAACTTTTAAACAGTTGTAGTGCAACTCCACGCACCCCATAGCTTGATAATTTATGAATGAATGATTTGAATTGTATGGAGTCAAATGCCTTTTGAAGATCGAGGAAGAGCCCAAGAGTATATTTTTTGTTTTCCATATTTTCGATTATCTTATCTTTGATATACAGTAGAGCTTGTTCTGTTGATTTATTTTTTTGAAAACCATACTGACTTTTTCTCATTATTTGGTGCTTATCAAAAAAGGATGCAAGTCTATCATAAATAACCCCTTCAAATATTTTCGATATTGTTGGAAGCACGGATATAGGTCGATAGTTCGCTAAAGTATTGATATCACCACCTTTATGTACTGCAGTGACTTTGGCTACTTTTAGCTGCTCTGGAAATACACCGTTAGTGAGGGTGAGGTTGATAATATAGGCCAAGACATTAGATATCAATGGTGACACCATTTTTAACTCAACAGACCCTATCTCATCAATCCCTGATGCGACATTGTTTTTAAGTTTTCTAATTAATCTTTCTACTTCAACCGGATCTGTGGGTGCGAGAAAAATAGAATACGGCAAAGGAGATTTATCAGGAGTTGGAGCATTATCTCGCTTTTCATCCGTTAAAATAAAGGAACCCGCATTTATGAAATGTTCATTCATGACATTGGCCAACCTTTCACCACTTAAAATCTGACCATTAATTGTTATGTCCTGTGTCCTATTACAACCCTTTTTTCTGTTCGTAAGCCCATTTATGACCTCCCATAGCTTCCTCTGGTCATTGTAAATGCTTTCAAATAATTTTACATAGTAGTTCTGTTTAGCCTTCCGTATTTCTGAATTTAAAACGTTTCTGTATTTCTTGTACTCAGCTAAGACGTCTGTGTTCCGCGAACGGATGAAATCATGATACAATTTATTCTTTATTTTTATTTTTATGTGCAACTCGGAACTGAAGAAAAGGGTTCCATGATGTACGAGACGAGTGTGTCAAGCTATTCACGTAATGACCTGTTCACCATGTTTGTCATAAAATAATGCCTTTTCTTGCCAACGTTTATGTTTGTCAAGTTAAGTTGACGACTACGAGAGCACCAAGACGTAGATAGATAGATAGATAGATAGATAGATAGATAGATAGATAGATAGATAGATAGATAGATAGATAGATAGATAGATAGATAGATAGATAGATAGATAGATAGATAGATAGATAGATAGATAGATAGATAGATAGATAGATAGATAGATAGATAGATAGATAGATAGATAGATAGATAGATAGATAGATAGATAGATAGATAGATAGATAGATAGATAGATAGATAGATAGATAGATAGATAGATAGATAGATAGATAGGAAGAAAGAATGGTTGAAGTGCTTTTTATTCGCTAAGGAATGATCCGCATATAAGAGAGAATAACTGTGGAAAATAATGATATTTCCACGAGAACATTTCAGTCAGCATCCTGATGCTGGGCATGCTATTGAGCGAATGCGGCCTGAAAAAGTGCTTAAAGAGATACTGAACAGAAATTGGAAACACTGGCGAAACTTCGAAATTTGTCTCAGGAGATACCACTGTTCCGATAAAGGGACTTTATTTCCCGTATTTTTGAACAGCTGACTGTATGTCTCATGGATTATCAGCGTGCGGCAGCTGCTCGCGAGCGCGAGCCGTGACGTCAAACTCACCGAGACGCATGCAGGATGCACGTGTTCGTTTTCCCCACCTCTCTTTTCATTCCACCCTTTTCCTTCCACAAAAGCGCTGGTGATTTTTCCTAGCTGGAAGCATTGTTCATTGCTGTAGCTGTTCATACCAGTTGTGGGAACTGAAGTCGAAGTCGAGTGAGTGGAGAGACGCGGGCAAGTGCTGGCATTGTCAGCTGCCAGTTTGGGTTCAGTCTCACGTCACCCAACATCATCTTCTCTAGTTCACGGTGCTGCCGCTAGACGCGGCAGTTTGTGCAAAACGCCTTCAATTCATTATATTCCCTTAGTTCCTCCTTGGAATCAAGGTTGTCTCCATTCCTTTCAGAATCTATTGTATCGATTTGGCTGAAAATGTTGCCGGCAAAAATTTTGTTCAGTATCCCTTTATTAACAACAACTTTCGCAGTTTCCGCCCCAGAGACGCAGTAGAATAGTAACGCGTACCTGCGAATCCTGTAGTAGCATAGGACAGAGGTAGACGGGCAGTAACAGCACGAGCACCAGGGGCCGGTATCTGTGGTGTGATGAATCGAATGGGTTTTCATCCCCGAAGCTGTTGACTGAAAAAAAGTCAAATATGAGAAAAAAAACTATGGATCGTTTCCCCGAAGGGTACTCTGATGGGATGCGAAGCAGCAGCGCTGAGCACAGCGTTGATACGGTTGAAACGAACGTCGACGCGGGTGCAGGAAGAACGGTCTGAAGAGAAACTTGAGTAGCGTTTACTCGAGTGAACGTTTGTTTGAAATGCAAATACACGGGAGGCGTGATGCGTTTAGGACGTTTACGCTCGGCTTCCTTGGCTCGCTTCTCGTCGGCGTTACCCGCGTGCCGTCTGTATTCTCGAACGTTATCGGTTTTCTTGACTCGCACCTCGTTGGTTTCGCTAGTTTTCCAGTGCCGACGATTGTGTTTGGCTTCCCTGGCTCGCGTCTCGTCGGCGTTGACGTCGCCATTCGTGAACGGGGTCGGCTTCTTTCACCCTCTCAACGCAGGCGACAGAAAGATGCACTTTGAGCACTATCTGACCAGAAAGGGTTGCCACGTTAAACTCGCTGGGCGTAACCTTCTTAGTTTTAGCAAGGTGTAGCGAGGGTTAGGCCGCAGTGCCATGAACATAGTGAACTAGTATATCGCCATGTACTAGAGGTAGTGAAAGGTGGGAAGTACACACGAAGCGCAGGCCGTAAGAAACTGCGCGAGTGCCACCTCTCGTTTAGTCCTTTGAATGTCCGCTAGATGGTTGTACTTGTGTATGCTGAATATATAATGTACAATGCGAGATGGTGGTACTTATACCAAAATTTGTATAACGTGACATGAATAAACAACGAAGGTCAATGACGCGTTCAAACAAGATAATCATGACATGAAAGTCACGTACGGCATATATTACGCCCATTTGGTAACGTTGTGCTGATTTTTATAGTTACACATCGATTCTCCTCATTCGTGCTTCGCATATGATTTAGTCCCGCTCTACGTGGCATCTGCCAATTTTTTAGCCCTGAGTAGGTACTTTTACCTAAGCAGGTTTTTGCGTAAATCTTATATTTGCTTCAGCGAGTGTATTTGTGGCAGTTGCCATTAAACGACAAAAACGAGAGAGTCAGCCCGGAAAGCAAACCACTAGAGTTGCTGTAAGATTTGCAGAATTATCATTGTGAATTTAAATGCACAATACCAGGACCCATCAGTGCTATTTTGCTATTTTAGGTAAATTGTTGATATCTGTTGATAGTTATTCCTTGCTGAATAATAATTAAGCTCAAGTGGTCTTGTTATGTGTTAAAAGATTCAATTTTAGGTAATACCTGCAAAATCCCCGAAATTTTCCCAATAAACCATTTATGCGGTGGTTCTTTCTCATTCTAGCTGCTGAATGGACAGAGGGGCAAACAAAGCTACTTCGAAAGCACTAGGTCTTTAAAAATTTGCTCAGATTGGCCCATTTAAAAAATTCAAGAACAGGATGCAAGCCTTGCTGCATCCTGTGCTTGCATCTAAAAACGCCGCAACAATGTGAGAACATTCTTCCGGCGTTTTCATGCATATTCCGCTACCAGCAGTAGCGGAATATGCATGTAGCATTATCTCCGGAGGCAGAAACGCCGTATTGGCACATGTAGGTTTCAACGTCACCGAGGGAGTGATAGGGGCTTAATGGGTGCGACGTGTACGATGTCGGGGGTTTATGGGCAGATGAAGGCGACGAGAAGGCAGGCGCAATTTCATGTCACAGAAGTAACATTGATTGATATGTGGGTTTTAACGTCCCAAAACTACCATATGATTACGAGAGATGCCGTAGTGGAGGGCTCCGGAAATTTCGACCACCTGGGGTTCCTTAACGCGCACCCAATCTGAGCACACGGGCCTACAACATTTCCGCCTCCATCGCAAATGCAGCCGCAGCAGCCGGGATTCAAACCCGCGACCTGCGGGTCAGCAGTCAAGTACCTTAGCCACTAGACCGCCGCGGTGGCGCCAGAAGTAACCTCGGTATGGACTTGTGCAGCGCGAAGGCAGCTTTTCTAACAAGCCAACTTCACGGTTGTGAACCACAGCCGAACCAAAGAACTGGGTGAAAAGCGTACACCTTGGTGCCCGTTGATCGTACAAACGCCAATGTTTCTCTTCAGAGGCGAGAAGCCAAGTGCGAGCGATTTCGCACGCATGACAAGCTGGAGTTATAACGTCAGGGGCATATTCCCTGGTCGGTGCAACGGTAGACGGGATGATCGTATCTAAGGGTAACGTAGTTCCTCGGCTGAGCAACGGAAAAAAAGGAAAGTAAGCTGTACTGTCATGGCGCGAAGAATTGTATGCATATGTGACGCATTGCAAAGCGAGGTCCAAGTTGGAGTGGTTCAAAGAAACATGATTGATCGATATGTGTGGTTTAATGTCCCAAAACCACCATATGATTATGAGGGATGCCAGAGTGCAGGGCTCCGGAAATTGAGACCACCTGGGGTTCTTTAACATGCGCCCACATCTGATCACACGAGCCTACAACATTTCCGCCTCCATCAGAAATGCAGCCGCCGCAGCCGGGATTCGATTACGCGACCTGCGGGTCAGCAGCCGAGTACCTTAGCCACTAGACCACCGTGGCGAGGCGATTGAAAAAAAAAACATACTACACAAGTATGCCTGTAAGTGTTCGATTCAGACGCTTCGTGAGCCCAATTGTTTGCTGTGATACGACGTAGTCAGCTTGTGCTTCGTTTCACATGACAGCAGGATATCGACTACCACCTTCAATTCGCAATGTTCATAGACTATCGCGCTGCCTAGTGGAATGCAAGAGCGTCCTCTCAAGGATTGTCTGTAGTCAGACGCTCCCAATGATTCCATGTTCGGCAGTGTTAGCCGCAGTGTTAACGCGTTAGCAAGAAACTAACACAAACCACTTTGTATGTTTCGGGAATCGGTGAATATATCAGACCATCCGTGACACGAAAAATCTGATTCGTTGTTGCGAGATGGGAAGTTTTCGTGAAAATACATGGCAACTCACGCTTTCGATTATAGCCCGTGGAGTACACATATAAGCTTCGCTAGATTTTACGCAGCTACGTTAAATAGTTAAATGTTATCGTCTGACCTATCCAGTTAAAACTCGGCTTGTTTTACGTGCGTCTAGCATTCGTCAGTGCTTTTTAGTGAATGTATCCCTTAACATTCATTGTACATGGAAAGCAGCGCAGGCTTGCAATTTGCATTTAAAAACCTCAGTCTACGCTGCGGCGCTTGTTTTTTACGTTCTTTGATATATCGCATCAAACTGCAAGCGATTCCTATCTTGCCAGGTATCAGAACAAAGTGATCCCCACAACCTCAGATAAACGAAGTGAGTGACGCCGTGAGGGTGTTGTGCGGGGTGAATGACGCGTTATTGGTGCTGTCGAAGTTGTTTGGCGGAGAGAATTCCCCAGATTACTTTCAAAGAAACCGTCTTGAAGTCGAGAATTTTTCCCTGGACGTAGATAGTTGTCAACGCGCTGAGAGTGATAACGGCGTTGAATGACCAGCTGCTAGCTCACAAGCAGAGAGCTGCACTTCACGTCCCGTCGTGCGTTAATGTTTTTTCACGCTCGTAAGTCACCTTGATTGTAGTTATTGTATAATATCCTTCAGAAGGCTCAGAATTAAACCATACTTTTTCTTGTGCATTGAAAGTATCCTAATTACGAAAGATATTACAATGCGGTGCATGCCGCCAACACGCTCAAGATCGACCAGCGAAGCGAAATAGTTAAAGCAATGAAGTATGCAGTTACGACTCCCGTCCACGCTAACTTCTGCTTTTCACCGGTGCCGTCTGAACGACGTTGTTGTTCTACAAACATTCGCAATTTTGACGTTGCAAAAAGCGTACGCGTGTCGATATCTTTGCTTCGATAACGTTGATTGAATCTGCAACATTCGTGTGCAGGAAATTGTGCACTGTTTGTCTGATCATGGCTGTGACAAAAGCGCTACTTAATGGAAAGGTAAATGCTTGTGTTCCATTGAAGAAGCAGTTTCATGATGCATACAGCGCATGTAATGACGACAGCGTAATATGTTTGCAGACCATCCTTACGTTAAAGATTCGGTCCTGTGCAAAGCCGACGGTGCACTACTCGCTAGTGGCCAACTACTGCGGCAAACCCACCAAATAGGCTCGGCACTAACGGTCTCGGAGAGCCATTCAGTTCATACGTGAGTTCTAGTTCACACAGTTTTCTGTACCACGCACAAGATCACGCAAAGCATCGTTGATACACGGTCGGTCAGCTACACCACCACCCTTCACCCAGTGACAAGAATTGAGGTGGTGAAATATCAGCAGTTCCTATTGTTTGGTAAAGTACTTTGGTTCAATATACATTCATTTCACGAGCAAGAGTTCATCTGGTGAAAGCTGATGAAAAAATAGGACGCTTGGACGTTCGGGGAGTACGTCCAAGCGACCTATTTTATGCGAGTTCACGGGTTGATCCTCCTTCTGCAGCCATCTTAGATTGCACGGTGCGCAACCTACACGCCGTGGGCATTGCGAACAGAGAAGTGCGGCACTGTCTTTAGGCAGCTGGCGTGGTGGTACATGTTGCGAAATCACGTCGTGTAGGAGAAAGTCAGTGACATCTGTGGCGCAGCTCATTGAAAGACGTCTTGCGATGGCGTAGTACGTGGCGTAGTCAGTGGCCACAGCTATTTATCAGTTTCCAGAGGAAGGCAACAGAAAAAAGATGAGTAGGTCTAAGCCAACGCGGAAGAACGGTTATGACGAAATGTCAAGCGGTTGAAGGTGTTCGGCGGGAAGCAGCGATGGTGTTTTGCGGCTCTTACATTTCTCACAAGGCGCAAAGTGTCTTCTGACTGAGCGTGAAATCTGGTCGTAAGTGTGTGACACACTAAGGTGACCGGCAG
Source organism: Rhipicephalus microplus (assembly GCF_043290135.1). Lineage (NCBI taxonomy): Eukaryota > Metazoa > Arthropoda > Arachnida > Ixodida > Ixodidae > Rhipicephalus > Rhipicephalus microplus. The sequence continues at coordinate 243,806,275 of NC_134702.1, forward strand.
TTAGGAGGCGGAGAAGTTGATGGAGAACGACCGAGCGATGGTGTTTGGGAATCGCAAGCATCTGGGGTGGTCTATCTGGGTAAAGAAAATTTGGCGGTTAATACACCACTGTGGACGACAATTGAGCAATGACACCTGTCGGAAGATGGTGAATCGAGGCATTCGATTATAGCGCGCAAGGACGCATCACGGCGTTGCTCGTTATGGATGCGGGTCGCTTGCGAAACAGAAAGGACGCCAATATCGGTGTCGGGGATAGTGCTTGATTGATCGACCGGATTGCGGGAGAGGCAGTCTGCATTCTGATGTAGGCGTCCGAATTTGTATTCGACTGTATATAAGTACATTCTTGCACTCGCTGAGCCCGGCGCCCAAGCCGGTCAGTAGGATGCTGGCCGGCTTGGCCAGCCAGTAGGATGGTCAGTCAACAGCAAAACTTGTGCCATTTAAATATGGGAGGAACTTTCAGACTGCCCAAACAAGAGCAAGGCATTCACGCTGTGTAATAGAAATAGTTGCGCTCGAAATTCGTTAGACGGCGGCTAGCGTAAGCATTAACTCGGTCATGTCCCCGTTGGCGCTAGGCTAGGATGGCTCATATCCCGTCAACACTAGCATCGGTTCACACTTCTGTCGGAGCGGATGGGTCAAAGTGAGCCAATATAGGCGGAGTCGTCAGGAGTGTGATGAAGTGATCAAAAGCGGTAGCTTGAGTGAAACCCAACGTAAAAGTCATGTCTTTCTTCAGAAGGCCTGTAAGTGGTAGAGAGATTTTTAGAAAATCCTTCACAAACCTTCGGAAATAGTATCAAAGTCCTACATAACTCCGGACGTCTTTGACAGAATGGGGTACAGGAAAACTGGTGACTGCACAAATTTTCACTGGGTCAGGCTGCACACCTGGTGCGTCGACAAGGCAGCCCAACACGGTAATCTGCCAGCGGCCGAAGTGACACTTCGAGGAGTTTAATCCAATGCCAACAATGCGGACGATGTCGAGGATAGCTGAAAACACTTAATGTGGGTCTCTAATTTAGGTGAATATACAAAGACGTCGTCCACGCAGCATAAAAATCTTGATCACTTGAACCCTTTAGCAGCGAGTCCATCATGTGCTCGAACGGGGCTGGGGCATTGTATAGTTCAAAAATCATCATAAACTTGAATTGGTATAGCCCATCGGGAGTTATATTCGCAGTCTTTTCTGGGTCTTTCTCGTTCACTGCAATATGCCAATAGCCAGAATGTAGGCCTGTTGAACAAATATATTTCGCACTGTGGAAGAATCAAGAACGTCATCAATACGGGGCAAAGGGTAAACAACCTTTTTCGTTATACGATTAAGATGGCGGTAAGCAACGCTGAAGTGCCATGTGTCATTTTTTTTTAATCGGCACGACGGTAGATGCTGAAGGCCACGATGAGGGTTCAATAATCCTTTTTGCTAGCATCTCGTTCACTCCTTGTGGAATTAACTGAAGCTCTCCGGCAGAAATGTGCTCTGTTTTTCAACTGTCATTCGGAGGTCCCGGCAACTAATCATTCCTGTCGTCGATTTCCCTTGGCTCATTAAGTCGCCCGAAAATTTTGAGCCAACCTCAACACCTGTGAGTGTGACATCAGATATTTTTCCACCAGTTTCATTCTTCGGGCGAGCGGCTGCCAGAGACGCACATTGCGTTCTTTAGTCGCGACGCATCTATACCACCGGTGAGGTGTCGACGTTTGACGGTGGCTGAACGGAGAACCGTAGAGTTTCTGCTTCATTGACCACTGATCCGATAGACTCTTGTTGATGTTCCTGACCGGTATGTAAGTCCGTGTAGTTATTTAGCCTCCTTGCCGTCGTACACTCCGAAGACGCGTAAAGTTTCACCATGGAGAATCTCATTGACCTGCCAGGGAAAGTTATGGAGGACGCTGTGAACACGGCTGCTGCAGTATGTATGGACACGACTCTGCCTGCGCCCACCAATCATTACACAACATCCCCCTCCAATAACGATGGCTCTGCTTGAGTGCTGGTGTAGAAAAAACGATGGACACAAGCCGATCTGTTGGTCTCTCAGGCGAAACAAGGAACTTAGACGACTGAACTTCAAGGCGACACCACTCAACGTAAGCCAACGAGATCGCCACCACCCTTGCCTCTGCACGACTACAAAGCCGTCCTGAATCCACTTGGAGGCTTACACTTGGACCAATAAACTAGCCCCGCACTGACGCGGGCTATTGGAGTTGTCACAAGCTTACCTCCTGCCCGAAGTCTACCGGCTAGTTTTTCATTTGCGCTCTGAACGAAACCTCGCTGTTGTGAGTACGCCACATGAGCACATCGCCATAAACCTCTACAGTGTCCAGCACGTCCGCCTTAGTAAGCATACCTATGCTGTGCCTTTTTACATTGTCGCTCTCGACAATTCGTATAAAAACATTATTTATGGCGTCGACCTGTAAATGTGCCCCTCCGAACTTAAAGACCATCTCGTTACCCCTAGCCACATCGCTGAACAGGCAAGAATGACGGGTAAAATGAGCACAACCCTCATTACCTTCGAAGCACTCCAGGTGCCACGATACATACGTTATTACGGCGCTGAATACCAGTGCTACGTGCATCGCCCCCACAAGAAATTTTCGCGGTTTGTCTTCGGTTGATCATCGCTCTCACAACTGCCCTACACCAACTTGCGCACATGCAAGACGTGCTGCCTTGAGAACTCGACACCGGGCACTCATTTTCGCCGAGGTGCCGTTAATGCGGAAGTGATCACCCCACCAGTGACACGGGCTGTCCCGCCTGCGTTCGGCCTCCCTTCAACGAGCAACTGGTCCGGGAGGCACTCCAGCAGGATCAGCAACAGTGTCATGTAGAACGTCTCCCCGCACCGTCATCGTCGTCACAGGGTAACTTGTGAGCAGGAGGTTCAACTCCGGGTAGAAAATCCAGGTCACGTTCTTGGTCCAGACGGGGCTTACGGAGCAAGACCTCCTCTCGTCACCACTCATGGACGGGTTCACAACCACCACCTGTAGTGTGGGCGGCCACTTCGGAAGACGCTGCACCACTGCCGACGAACCAGTCTTCCCTCCAGTTGGCAGACGGCAACCAGCTACACAAGGATCAAGCAGCCAGAACCAAGGACCACCCGGCAAAACCTCAGGAGGTTAGTTGGGTGAAGGGGCCTCCCCTGCTCTCACATTCCTCTGCCGCACCATACCCAGCCTTAGCTACAGTTTCACGCATGACACATAATTAAGATCTGAGTGCGTTTCATCAGCTTCGTGCAGAAATGGAGGTCAAATTGCGTAATCTAGATGCTCGACTTCGACGCGAGATAGAGGCCGCGTGTGCTACTATTAGGCAAGACTTCCGCGGTATGCTCTATCTGGCGGTGTCTGCGGACCAGGACGCACAGAACAACACAGTAACAGCGCTTCAAATCCAAATTAGTACAGTATCTTCACTCTGTCTACGGAAATACAGCAACAAACTGAGTGAAACTTGCAACAAATGCGCCAGGAGTTCACACCTGCTTTAACACTCGCACAGAACACAAAGCGCTCCCACCCGTACACATGCTCTGTCTCTCTTAGGGGTGAAAATGGCGACGCCTAACCCGGATCATCTTGTGGTCTGGCAATGGAACTGCCGAGGGTTCCGCCACAAGCGGAGGCCCCTGCAGTAGTACATTGCCATGATTTCAATAGCTCCCGACGTCATACTCCTTCGGGAGCCCAACTGCACCCCTTCGCTTGCAGCTTTCGAAGCGTGTGGTAGCGCTTCAGTTTTCATAGGGGCACTTGTGTCTAACCGCCTCACAGTGCGCTGTTACGACTCGCACCGCCGCCGACACAACGCCTACATTAGGCCACAAGTTTCTGCCGTTTTTGCCCCGCCGTGGTGGTCTAGTAGCTAGTGTACTCGGCTGCCACCCGCAGGTCGCGGGATGGAATCCCGAATGCAGCGGCTGCATTTTCGATGGAGGCAAAAATGCTGTCGGCCCGTGTGCTCAGATTTGGGTACACGTTAAAAAACCCCAGGTGGCCGAAACTTCCGCGCCCTTCACTACGGCGTCTTTCATAATCATATGGTAGTTTTGGGACGTTAAACTTCACAAGTAATTAATCAAATCAAATCAGCTTTTTTCGGTTATCGGGGATGGAATTTTACCTTCCATGATCCAGTTCATAAATAACGCTTGGCGCACATTTTAAAGGTGTCCTGAAACACTATTTGAGTAACCATGAATTTATTTCAATTGAAAAAGTGTATTGCGTCACAAATTCAACGTCGTAAAATTGTTAAGAATCTGTCCTGTACGAGCGGAGTTACAAAGATTTGTCACACGCTGCAATCACATTCTCTCTTCTCTCGTACCGGCGAAAGTACAGAAAGGTAAGCAGGGAGGGATGGGAGGGGTGAACAAAAACGTCACACGCGCCTCGTGAACTTGACAATTTTTTTTCTTCGAACACTCGGCTTTTTTCAGTGCGATCGCGCGCGCAAGCGTGGACAAGTGGTGGCCTCTCGCGGCGATCTCTGTAACAACCGAGTGCGCCATGTTCAAATAAGCCAATGGCTGATAGATGGGCAATCTACGTGTGATTGTTTAGCGTCTCCCTTCATTTGTCGAGGAAAGAGGAAGCAATTTTTAGCTGGTTTTGATGCTTTATTGTGAATTCCAGGCCGCGTGCTGCGTTTCAACATTTGGCTGGCGTGTTCCCGGGAGCCTCAACTACCAATCGGCCGCACTTTCTGACCATTCTCAGAAAGTGCTGCAGGGCCCCTTTAAGAAGGTTCGAAGAAAATTATCGGCTGCCTTCTGGGACTCACTGTGATATCTAGCGGTTTAATGTGCATGGAAGACTTCGAGGGCGTGATTCCATTTTTCGAAATGGCTTGGTGGTGTAAACCCACAGACTGTCAGCAATGCTCGGCGCAGATTGCGGCTCGCGATTGCGGTAGATTACTTTGATAAGATTTCGCGCATGATGCGAATAACCAAGCTTACTTCAGAGCTTGTACAAAAACAGTGATATGGCTGGATAGTTCGATGCATGGTTCATAAAAGACAGCACTGCGCCACGCTGACCTGCTCATCAAACGCCGAAGCTCTCTGCGCCGCTCTCGATGTACACAGCTTCGATTATAGCAGCTGTCCTCAAAACATGCATTCAACTGAGTCCGGAATTGTCTGTGGTAACAAGCTCTGCACGCGCAAGGGTTGCAGAAAACAGACCCACTTTCTTCCTCCTGGTTTAATACCCTCAAGAACACGCGCAGATTTAGCGGTTCTCTGATAGATCTAAAAGTGCACCAGAGCAGAAACAAAAGCAACTCACATTACTTACAACTGGCACTATCGTCGAAATGCTCTAATCGCAGGATGTGCATTACGTGGTGCGTTGCCTTTCGCGGTGTATCACCTCTTTGATTGATTGATTTGTGGGGTTTAACATCCCAAAACCACCATATGATTATGAGAGACGCCGTAGTGGAGGGCTCCGGAAATTTTGACCACCTGGGGTTCTTTAACGTGCACCCAAATCTGAGCACACGGGCCTACGACATTTCCGCCTCCATCGGAAATGCAGCCGCCGCAGCCGGGATTTGAACCCGCGACCTGCGGGTCAGCAGCCGAGTACCTTAGCCACTAGACCACCGCGGCGAGGCGGTGTATCACCTCTGTAATGCGCCTTTGAACACAAAAAGAATGGTAGCAAGGAAAAACTCGCACATTGAATGTGGCATCACCCTTCAATTTTCCACATTACAAAAAGCAACGAAAATGCGGAGAAGCAGGCATGAAATATTGTTTTCTCGAATAATGCAAGGTGACCAAGCTCGCTTCAGGGCACCTCACCAAAGTTTTTTTTTTCTCTTAAGCTTCTTCGGCTTGCTGTGAAAAGACACCAAATTAAAATTTCTTTCAGAAAAGAGCCTAGAGTGCTCATTTACACTTTTTGAGTAGAGCCATAGTTCGCGATGGCACTCGGTATGGGATTAGCTTGCTCTTCATTGTTTCAAGCGTAAATAAACTTATGCCACTACGTTCTGTGATTCATACTGTGTCAGAAACGAGAGCTATGTGAACCTGGCTTACCGTGGTGAAAAGGTAGAGCAGTAGGCATGTGCTATGGCAAGCTGGCAAGCTTCTTTTTTTGCCGCTAGCCTTTCTTGTTACTTGTCCTCTTCGGGGTCGCGATCACGCGCATCCACGTAATGGTGGTGATTACGACGATGATGTTCTGTCCTGTATAGCCCATGCCCACATGACGAAATTGGTCAAGAATTGTTCATATTGTAAGCTTGCTTGCTTGCTTGCTTGCTTGGTCCTGTCTTTTGTGGCTCTCACCCACTAAGGGGGATTGGCCAAGGAGCCGGTGGTTAATGCAAGTCAATACCTTTAGGTTTTCTAGACTAGGGGAATATGATTACTGTATTTTGACTGTGAAATTAATTTGGCGCAATGTAAAAAAAGGAAAAAAGTGGGGGGAGAAAGAATAGAATTTGTTGAATATCTCAGGTGGAATCGTTATATGAAATTCTTCTGAAAGTTGAATCACTGCAGTGTATCAGCTAAATATTAAGTGGTAGTGTGGCTAGTAAAATTCGAGAGCTGATCGCTGACTCAGCAAGGTAATCTTCTTGTGTTATATAGGAATTCGCAGAGAGCCCCGCAGATGTTCCTGTCGCTGTGTCCCAATGAAGTGGCCCCAAAAGACAAAATATTGGGAGTATTAAGTGATATTTCTAGTTTTCTGAATAAAATTTCGAAGCAGTTTTTTCTTTGATTTTTGAAACGGTGACATGTGATAAGAAAATGGTCGATATGTTCAGGTTCGTTACAGCTTGAGCACAGAGGGGATAGCACCAGACCAGACCTGTTTAAGTAGAAATTAAGAGGTGGTACACGGCAACGTAATTTCGTTATCAAGACTTCCAATTTACGCGTGGGACACCAGTTATTATTTCATGTGAAGTGCAGGTGCGAGAAATTTGGATTCGGTATCATGATTTTTGATGAGTCTTCAAGAAGGGAAAGTTTTCTAAACTTCCCTGCTGTTACATAAGCTGTAGGAGGCATTATTGGCACAATCGGAAGATCAAGAGATGTTCGCGCAAGTGTGTCAGCCATCTCGTTTATAAATATACTACGATGGCCTGGCACCCATATCATTCGCACTAGACGAATGTTTGCTGGGATTAATGATTTAAAAGTTTCTAGTACTGCTGATGTCGAAGACGATGGTAAAAATGAACACACGGAATACGAGTCGGACACTATCACAGCTGTCGAATGAGTCGGAGGAAGTTTACGAATAGCTAGTATAACGGCCATAAGCACAATATTCACAGTGTTTGACCTTCATCTTCTTCATCTGTATATAATCATCATCCACTCTGTAAGACAGTAGCAGCGTTGGGGTCTTGTTGTTTTTGTTGTTGTTTCCCTGTGCAAATGGCTCGCACCAAAAGAAGGGGATTGGCCGATTATAAGGTGAGTTTGCCCTAAACTTTCAGCATTGCGTCATTCCTACAAATTTTTTGTAACTTAATTTTGATTTGAAATACCGATATCAAGTTTGCAGAAAAAAAAGAAGAAAAATAGTGAGACAGCAATTTAGCTTGACGGTGTTTATTAGGCCGAATCACCTGATCAACGCTTCGAACGGAGACGACGTTTTTCGTGATGATGATTATATACAGATGAACAAGATGAAGATCAAACGGTGCGAATATTGTGCTTACGCTAATTTCCCCCACGCGCGGAAGCGGCCAATCTGGCCGCTGTTTATGACGGTGGTATACGTCAAACGAATGGTTTTAAGCGCGACACGTACCTCCGTACCACGAAAACGGCCAGCGGATGGCATGACACCAGGGGTTACTCAATAGCTAACAGGAGACGTCTGCTCTACTATAGCGTAGAGGCCGATGAAACGTGAGGGAAACTTATCACACAGGCCGGGAACCCGCGTTGGGGTCCACAACAGTACTTCGTCTCCAGTATTGAAGTGAACTACGCCGTGGACGCCATCGTAGCGAGTCGTCCGCTCTTTTTGGCGTGACTCTGTATTGAGGCGGGCGCGTCGGCGACAATTGGCCTGGCGAGAGATTATTTGCTCACTCGATGACGATGACGAGTTCACCGGGACGTCAAAAAAGGAGATGTCGAGCGGAGATGTCGGTTGACGGCCATAGACGAGAAAGAATGGGGAATAACCCGTGGTGCGCTGCGTAGTGGTATTGTAAGCAAAAGTCACGAATGGCAGGATGGTATCTCAGTTGGTGTGGTTGGCGTTGATATACATGGATATCATATCGGTCAAAGTTCGATGGAAGCGCTCTTTGAGGCCGTTAGTCTGGGGATGGTAGCTGGATGTCGTCTTATGAATCGCATTACATGCGTGTAGGACTTGTTCGAGTAGTTTCGATAGAAACGCCTTGCCGTGGTCGCTCAATAGGATGCGTGGTGCACCATGTCTTAGAAAGATTGCCTCCAGAAAAATGTGGTAATGTCCTCTGCCGATCCTGAAGGAAGTGCAGCTATTTCGGCGTACCTTGTTAAGTGGTCAACTGCTGTGACAATCCAGCGCTTGCCACTAGCTGATATTGGTAGTGGTTCGTAGAGGTCAATGTCAATGACATCGAAGGGAGCGTCATGACACGGGAGAAGTTGTAGGAGACCGGCCGAAGAGGAAGTGGGTCGCTTGCGGCGTTGGCAGAGCGAGCATGACGCAACATATCGCGCTACGCAAATGGAAAGCCCAGGCCAGGCAAAGCGACTGCGGATGCGTTCATAGTTTTTTTTTTTTTTGAAAACCGAGATGAGCAGCCTTGGGGTCATCGTGAAACAGCTCCAAAATCTGCGCCCTTGGGGAACCAAGAGCAACAGGAACCCAGCACTGACCTTCGGGGTGGAAGACAAAGCGGTAAAGAATTGAGTTTTCAGTCTTGAAGTTCCGCAGCTGTCAATGGGCGTGGGCGTTGGGAGGACGAGAGGAGCCTTGCAGGCGCTGCATTATAGAGCGACAGTAAGTGTCGCTGCGTTGGCGGGATGCGAACATCTCGTTGCTGAAGGCAGAAATACAGTCGACAGCGGCGAGTGAATGAACTGACGAAGATGCTTTGATGGGTATACTGACAGTTGGCGACAGGCCAGGAGTGCCTGATGAGGATGGTAAAGGACACCGGCTAAGGGCATTGGCATCGTTGTGTTTCTTGCGGATTTGTAGGTAAAGTCGAACCCGTAATCTTGGAGACGAAGTATCTAGCGACCGAGACGTCCAGACAAATTTTTCAACGTCGACAACCAGTACAAAACGTGGTGGTCAGTGACGATGGTAAAGTGGCCGCCGTGAAGATATGGTCGAAACTTCTGGATGGCCCAGACAACAGTGAGACACTCCTGCTCGGTGATGGTGTAGTTTTTCTCAGCTGCTGTGAGGGTGCGACTAGCGTAAGTGATCACACGTTCGCCATAACGCTCTGTTCGTTGCAACAGTACAGCACCGAGTCCGTGTCCGCTGGCATCAGTATGAAGGAGAGTGGGTGCAGCGTTATAAAATGACAAAGCACTGGCTCAGACGTGAGGGCTCGTTTCAAAGAGTCAAAAGCCATTTGGAATTCGTCCGACCATACGTATGGCACTCCCGACGAAAGAAGTTGGTGAAGTGGCACAGCAATGATGACGAAGTCTCGTATAAAGCGCCGGAAGTACGATGCAACGCCAAGGAAGCATCGGAGCCCTTTGGCGCGTTGAGGCACCGGGAAGTGAAGAACGGTGGTAATCTTGTCGGGATCAGGCCAAATTCCATCTTTTCTGACGAGAAGTCCGAGTAATTTAATACTTTTGCTTGCAAAGTTGCACTTTTTGGTGTTGAGCTGAAGGCCAGCAGCTGCGAGACACGTCATAACTTCATCTAGGCGCTACAAGTGCTGTTCGAATGTTGAAAAGACATGACAATGTCGTCAAGGTAACATAAGCATGTTTTCCACTTAAGGCCCCACAATACAGTGTCTATCATTCGTTTAAACGTGAATACTGTGCTTACAATATCAAAGTTTAAATATTTGATGTATTACCTAACTGTTCGAAAAAAAACAAGAAAAGCGAATATGCAATACACAGTGTGCAGTAGTTATTTGCTTGTTCGTTCAGGTTAAACAGCTGAATGTGTACCGTGAAGAGCATTTACACTAATTAAATAATACTGCAAGCCAACCTGTTCTGTAAATATTGTTTTATTCCTAAAGAAAGAATACTTATAAAAACAGAAGGTAAGGATTGCCCTTGTTTTGTTTCGCGAAGAAAAATAAAAAGAACATCAACAAATTCCTACGGCTGAAGCCCGGAGCTCAAGCACCGAAGCAAGGGGTTTATTGTTACGTTCAGCCACATGTTAGGAAATGAAATATCAAGACCTGTGTTTGCTATTATATTTAGTTCTATACAGTGGTCAGATAAAAAAAAAGCCTTAAATTCTTGTATTTTGAATGAATAGTAACATACCGGTGGTGTTGCACTTCAACGTCTGTGATGTTTTATTCTAAATCACATGTATCAGAAGTGGCGCCCCGACATCGCATATTTTTAATGTACTTTTATCTTGTAGCTCTTTTATCAAAAAGTAAAGAAAAACCCGCACTCAACTCAGAAATAAACAATAACTAACACGAGGCACCACCCTGAACGAATCTAATCTTTTTGTTGGGCCACTGCCGAAAGCATACAACAGGCGCCCGAACAACGAAAGAAGCAGCAACAACAAAAAGCAGCAATGAAGCAGCAGACCATGTTTACGCAATCCACGATAGGATATATACAGCCGATACATACGAATAGCATATATAAATTCCTCACTTTCTATGCCACATAAAAAGAAGGACGTCCCCACACTGCAACCTCTGTGATCATGTCGATGCGTCAGAAGAGCTTACTTTTATAGAATGTCCGCAATAAGATCAACAATGCGCTGAACTGGGGGATCGCTTGAACCGACTCAACAGGCGGCCATTTACGTTTGCAAAAATACTTGGACCGTGGCCACATTCCGATAATCAAATGCGCGCAGTGAGCGCCCTCCATCATTTTATAAGGACACAAATCTAATCAGTTGTCTTTAGTTCATATTATACCTTGCCGCTATCTGTACGGACTCTATCCGCAAAGTGGCCCCGATTTATAATAATAATAATAATTTTTATTTCCATCAGCGATGGAGGAGACTGCGGGTAAAAGTTGCTTGAAGGCACAAGCAACTTGACAGAGGCCCGCAGCCACCCCTACAGTGCAGGCAGCGATGGCAAACATTCACATAAAGAGAAAAAAAAATCACAAGAAACACATATTCGGAATACAGATATGTCTAAAAAAACACATCAGTAAGGAAGAATGAAAAAAGCAATATTTTACACTATTTACTATGTTAGCATGAATTGATGAAATGCTCGCGCAGTGTTCGTGCAGAAGTTATTTTCAATTCAATGTGTAATTTATGAAATGAATTTAAAAGGGTTGGCAGCGTGTATGATAGCTTCTGCATAGAATAGCTTGTCCGCGCAGTGACCACCTTCCACTGTTCTATGTAACGAGTGCCGTATGAATGGGTGTTTTTGGCAAGATGAGATAACTCGTGGAAAAACTTTAGGTTTTCTTTTATCTCTCGTTTGAACGCTATACTTAACTTGTAATTGTATAGGGTAAACACGCGGATGACATTTCCCTTCAAGAATAAATCTGAAGTATGGGAATTGTAGGGTACATTGAAAAGCGCCCGTAGAAATTTTTTCTGCAGTACATGAAGTCTTTCAAGATTTGTATATGTCGTCGTACCCCATACCAAAAAACAATAATACAAGGAAGAAAAAAAGAGCGCATTGTAAACAAGAAGCTTTATTTTAAAAGGTAATATCAATCTGTGACGCGCCATCATACCAACCACACGAGATAGCTTGCCTAAAACTGATTCGATGTGTAAATCCCAAAGCATATTTTGTGTGAAGGTAACTCCCAGTATTTTCACACTACTCACTATTTCTATTGCTTCATTTGTGTAAAGAAGGGTGATGTGATCGCAGGTTATCTGCTTAGATTTTGGTCTGAAAATCACGGCTTTTGTCTTTTTAGTATTAATTTGCAAAACGTTTGCTGCTGACCATTCTTGGAGCGCCCTTAGAGCAGTGTTGGTGTTATTCTGAAGGCTACCAAGTTCAGGTGACGAAAAAAATAGGCTAGCGTCGTCAGCGTACATAACGTATTTCGCATCACTGTAGATATTTACTAGGTCATTGATGTAAACTATAAAAAGAAATGGGCCGAGAATACTACCTTGAGGAACGCCTCTGCTGATGTGTTTTAAGTCTGAACGGTAATGCTCAATCTGGACGTACTCATGGCGATGATCTAGATACGACTTCACGAGGTTTAAGCAGTGCCCGCGAATACCATAGGTTTCAAGTTTTTTAAGTAGTATGGAATGATGGATACAATCAAATGCTTTACTGAAATCAATGTAAAGGCCGAGCACAAGATTCTTGCTTTCAAATTGTGTTAAAATGAATTCTTTTTGTTGTAGCAAGGCTAACTCAGTAGAAAGGTGTTTTCTAAATCCAAATTGGGCTGTAGATATAAGATTGTGCTTATCGAAAAAATTAGACATTTGCACGTGTATAAGTTTCTCCAGCCCTTTGGATAATACTGGTAATATCGAAATAGGTCTATAATTTTTGATATCGTTTATGTCACCTTTCTTAAAAAGCACAGAAACTCTCGCGATCTGCATCCTCCTGGGAAAGATAGCGCTCGCCATAGACAGATTAAAGATGTAGGTAAGATATGGACAAATTAAATCAAGCACATACTTGATTGGACGAACCTGCATGCCCTCAACGTCACAACTTGAGCTATTTTTAAGCGAAAGAAAAACTGACAGTACTTCAGACTCTGTAAATGGGCGAAGGAAAAAGGAAGATGGATTGCTATCAGGCATAAATTTTGTAATATCAGCAGATGCACAAGAATTAGAATTGCTCACAAAATAATCATTAAATGTATTCATTCAAATAATCATTAAATGTATTAAATGTATTAAATGTATTATGAACTAGACTATGACCATACTTAGTGTGCTCCTTTAGGCATTATAAGCCCTATACTGCATATAGTATATACATAGTACCTCTAATTATTTTTTAAATGCGAAGCATTTCTTAGCAAACTTCGGCAACTTTGAGCATATCTATCTATCTATCTATCTATCTATCTATCTATCTATCTATCTATCTATCTATCTATCTATCTAGCCGCCTACGACTTTTAGCTCTCCTGGCCGTTTTGATGATGGTATAAATACCAAACTTGGTATGGCATAACATGACTGTATGAAGAACATATTTGACTAGTCATAACATGAAAATCATGATATATGTTATGAATGTCATTATTTACATTTCATGGTCCTGCAGCTCTTGCGGTGGATTTGTTCATATGGCATGTTGCAAAACTGGTATGGCATGTCATGATTGCATGGCGAACACAAGTGACAGACCCTAACATGATAATCATGACATGCGTGTCATGTAACAACATGACTACATGCCACGCTAATGATGCGCTCGCGGCCGTTTCGCTAGCTCCAAATATGCCAAATTTGGTATTACGTTACGTCAAAAATGACGACGGTATGTGACTATTGCAAACATGATAATCATGAGATGCGTGTCATGTGAGAACATGACTACATGCCACATTCAAGGCGTTCATGCATTTCGACGTGACGTGGTGTGCGTGCTCGCCGGCGTTCATTTCGTCGCGTCACGCCGGTGTTCCACGCCAGGCGCCAGTCCTGCCATATCCTCGCCGGCACGCGCCACGCTGTGTTGCTTTGACGAATGCGTGTATCAGCGCGTCCAGCGTTTCTCCGTCACGAACAAAGGGAGACGCAGTGTTCTCTGGGTAACACATCAGCGCGAAATGGAGCATGTCGCAATTTGCACCGGTTGCCGTCAGGCCGCGCCGAGATACACTGGTCGTGCCTGGCGTTACGCTTTAGAGTACTCGCCTTTGGATAATGTAGCGTCAATGTGCCGAGCGTGCACGTGCGTCAGCACTACATTGGAGTATATTTAGCCCTTCATAATGCGCTCGCAGCCGTTTTGCTCGCTCCACATATACCTAATTTGGTGTTACGTGACGTCAATAGATGACGAAGTATATGACTGGTGTGAACATGATAATCCTGACAGGCGTGTGATGTAAAAACATGACAACATACCACGCTCATAGCGTGCTCGCGGCCGTTTCGCTAGCTCCACATATACTAAATTTGTTATCATTTGACGAAGGTAAACGACACATCCAAACATGATAATAATGACACGTAAGTCATATAAGGCATCATTTGCCACCTCGTAATGTTGTGCTGATTTTAAAGTCTCATTTTAAAATTTCTTATTCGTGCTTCGCATATCATTGATTCCCACTGCACATGGGATCTGCCAATTTTTTTCATCTTTTATCCTCCTTAACCTTTCTACTTTTAAATGCGAAGCATTTCTTAGTGAACTTCGGCGACTTTGAGAGTATCTATCTATCTATCTATCTATCTATCTATCTATCTATCTATCTATCTATCTAGCCGCCTACCACCTTTCGCTCTCCTGGCCATTTCGATAATGGTATCAATACGAAACTTGGTATGGGATGACATGACTGCATGAAAAAACCTTTCACTAGTCATAACATAAAAATCACGACATGTATTACATGAATGTCATGATTTACATTTTATTGTCTTGCAGCTCTTGCGGTGGTTTAGTTTACATGGCATGTTGCAACACTGGTATGGTATGTCATGATTGCATGGCGAACACAAGCGACAAAGTAACATGAAAATCATGACATGTGAGTCATGTTACAACATGACTACATGCCCCGCTCATATTGCGCTCGCGGCCGTTTCGCTAGCGTCGCATATACCAAATTTGGTATTACAGTACGTGAATGCATGACGAAGGTATGTGAGTGCAAACATGATAATCTTGAGATACGTGTCACGTAAAAACATGAGTACATGCCACGCTCATGACGCGCTGGCGGCTGTTTCGCGAACTTCAAATATACCAAATTTGGTATTACGGGACGGTAATAGATGACGAAGGAATGATACTGGTGCAAACATGATAAACATGAGATGCGTGTCATGTAGCAACATGACTACATGCTACGTTCATGACGCGTTCGTCACCGAGTCGCTAACTTCACATGTACCAAACTCGGTATTACGCGACGCGATCGGACGACATAGGTAAATGAAACATCTAAACATGATGATCACGACATGCGTGTCAAGTAACATGACCACATGCGATACTGATGATGCGCTTACGGCCATTTCACAGCTTAACATACGCCAAATTTGGTATTACGTGACGCCAATGGATGACGAAGGTATGTGACTGGTGCAAACTTGATAAGCATGAGATGCGTGTCATGTGAGAACATGACTACATGCCACATTCAAGGAGCCCATACATTTCGATGTGACGCGGTGCGCGTGCTCGCCGGCGTTCATTTCATCGCGTCACGCCAGAAGTGCCACGCTAGGCGCCGGTCCTGTCACTCGAAGCCGCGCACCGCGCTGCATTTTTTGACGCATGCGCGTTTCAGCGCATCCGGCGTTCCTCCGTCACGAAAAGAGGGAGACGCAGTGTTGTCTGAGTAACGCATCCGCGCGAAATGCAGTGTGTCACATTCCGCACTGGTTGCCGTCGGGCCGCGCTGACGGACGATGGTCGCGCCTGGCGCCAGACTATAGAGAGCTCATGCTTGGCTATTGTGCGTCGCTGTGCCCAGCTTGCGCCCGTCAACGCTACATTGAAATATAGTGGGCCCTTCATGATGCGCTCGCAGCCGTTTTGCTAGCTCCACATATACTAAATATGGTGTTACGTGATATCAATGGATGACGAAATATATGACTTGTGTAAACATGATAATGCTGGCACATGTGTAATGTAAAAACATGACAACATACCAGGCGTGCTGGTGACCATTTGGCTAGCTCCACATGTACTCAATATGGTATACGTGATGTGAATTGATGACGAAGGTAAACGGCACATCCGAACTTGATAATCATGACACGGAAGTCATGTACGGCATCATTTACCTCCACCTCGTAACGTTGTAGTGATTTCAAAGTTACATATCAACATTTCTCAATCGTGCTTCGCATATCATCGATTCCAACTGTATGTGAGACCTGCACATTTTTTTGTGTTTAACTTGTACATTACTGCCCTGATGTTGAGATAGCCGGCTCTAACGTAGCCTACTTTACCATATATTGCCGAAATGCAATAGAAAAATCACAGCATGTCCCCGGAGTGAATGATGATGAGTGGGGCGGAGCGTCCGTCAGCCCGTCCATGCTTCCGTCCGTCCGTCCGTCCGCATGAGCATCCGTGCGCCCATCCATGCGTCCTTCCGTCTGTCCGTGCGTCCATACATCCGTGCATCCATCCATCTGTCCGTTCGTCTTCTAGTCGGTCTGTCCGTTCGTCCGTGCGTCCTTCTATTAAACACTCCAAGCACCGCCATCTCCCATAACCAATCTAGGTGGCTACGTAGGACAACGACGGAGGATGTACAGACCCACGCGTTAAGGAGATTCACCTCTAAAACGATAGGAAACACAGTGTTTTATCTAAAAGGGCCATATTGAATGGGACTAATGCAGCTGTTGTTCAAAGGCAGCTGCGCCCGTACTTCCTCCGTAGCCCTTGCAAAGACCATTTTTTTCTGGCTTCCCTGGTTTCTCGAGTGACTTATCACCACATCTGCGATGCGCCCTCACGTTACATTAAAGAAGAGTGAAATCGCTGTCTCGGCAGTGCTTACACAGATATCCTGAAATACGCCTTGTCACATTATACATGTGCTTTCATAATACTTTCCAAAGCCATCTGCCACTTTGGGCTACGCATGCATGGCCACAAGACAATGTAATTGATTAAACTATGCCTTCAGCGCAAGATATGAACCAATCGCGATAGTTTGCGTTCTGGCGACTAGCCTTTCGCCCCTCTGATTTACGCGTGTCGTACAGACTTTAGATAATATCAGGCGCTGAAAAACGAATCTATCCCCGCCTTTTTTTTTCTGTCAGCCTCGTGCGCGCACAGAAGATTGCAATTTTCTTATCCTTGTATCTTCCGCGTAACTCAGCAGGACCACCGCCTCTGAGATTAAGAGAGACAGCTAGTATCTTTCAGCTTAGCTGATAGCGATAAAGCAGCGCACAAAAGGCCTACTCATATTATTTAGAACAGTGCACACTACATGACGAAGATATTGCCACGTTCCATTTCCCAAGTTTTGTTATCGTCCCAAAACACCACACGATTCTCAGCGCAAACCGCGCCTGCAGTTTTCGAGAAGGTTCCGGACTGTAGTAGATCGTTTCGATAAGATCACGCCCACTGTGCGAATGGTACAGATTGTTCTGGAACGTACGCCGCCGCCAGCGATACCGCTAGAACATTCGACGGCGGGAGTATAAATGCCGACGCGCTTCGCCGCTTGTCAGTTGTTGATCGAAGGCCGACGCTCCGTTCGCCGCTATCAGTCTGAGACTGCTATCTGTGCGAGACTGCTGCTGTAATTGGACTTTCCGTTTACCGGGCACAGGTTCGCCCAAATAAACAGTTAAATCCCAACACGAAGTCTCCTGTCTTCGGCCACGTCACGACCCCGTGACATCTGGTGGAGGTGCTGCTTCGTTCATGTACCGGACGCCCCCGTCAAGCCGTGAACCCAGCCCACGTCGTGGAGAAGACACCGACGCCAACCAGGAGCAGCGAACAAGCCGCCGACAGCAAGGGCTACCACCGGAGTACGGGCTTCTACAAGACAAGGCGCGGAAGACCAAGGCCATGACCGCGACTGCAGTGACAATGACAACCGCAGTGTCCCAGCCCACGATGGTCATGCACCAACCCAGGGAACCACCAATTTTCTATGGGTCATCGTTCGAAGAGTCGGATTCCTGGCTAGAAACATGCGACCGTGTGGCCGCCCTCAACCACTGGGACCATGACGAAAAGCTGCGTCGTGTGTTCTTCTATTTGGAAGACACCGCAAGGACCTGGCTCGAAAATAGGGAGTTCATGCTCCGAACGTGGGATGTTTTCTGCGGCGCATTCCTGCAAACGTTCGCGAGCGTCGCTCGCAAAGAGAGGGCCGCTGCATTATTAGAAACCCGGGTTCAAATACCAAATGAAAATGTCGCCATTTTCACAGAAGAAATCACCCGACTATTTCGTCACGCTGACCAAGACATGCCTGAGGAGAAAAAAGTTCGTTTCCTCATGCGAGGGATCCAACAGGAGCTCTTCGCGGGACTGATGAGAAACCCACCGAAAACCGTCCAAGAACGTGTAGCCAAAGCGACCACTATCGAAAAGACCCTGGACATGCGCACCAGACAGTATAATCGTCGCCTGACTGCAGACTGCGCTGCTGCTCAAGCCAGTAACTCCGGAGACCTGCGTGAAACGATCCAAGTGATCGTGCGGGAAGAGCTGCGCAAGCTGTTGCCTTCGGCGCAGCCTCAAGTGGATTCAATCGCCGACATTGTGCGAGAAGAAGTTCGGCAATCGCTTCAAATTCCCCACGCACCGCTGCCCGAGCTGGAAGTTATGAGCTACGCCGCTGCACTGCGCCACAACGCTCCTCCCCGTCCACGCCAAAACGCCGCCCCATCCCACTTCCGTCGACAGACGCCACCGCCGCCACCACCCCCACCGACGTCATACCGTTCGCCAGTGACCCAGCGTAGTGCACCGAGGAAGACTGACGTCTGGCGCACCCCTGACCATCGCCCGCTCTGCTACCACTGCGGCGAGGCCGGACACACATACCGCCGTTGCCAGTACCGACGGATGGGACTGCGTGGCTTCGCCGTCAATGCACCGCGTCCACAGCCAGGAGAACGACCACGTGACATCGCCGACTACCTGACAGGAACTCGGTGGACACCACGAAGCTCTTCGCGTTCCCCGTCGCCCAGCTGCCGCACGTCACCGCACCACCGGCAGTACTCTGGCCCTACACGGGGCCGGTCTCCTAGCCCGTATCCGTGAAACTAAGGGCAGCAACCGGTGGAGGTGCGGTTGCTGTGCGACGAACTACCGAAGATCCTCCGATGACGACGACGCCGCGACGGAGCTTTCCGAACACAACGCCAACCAGGCAAAGCCTTGACGGCGAAAGCTCACTTACCGAAGGTGGCCTGACGACGCAACATGGAAGCAGCGGAACAAGCCGACACAGCCGTGACCCGACGCCACGTCCTAACTGTAATGCGAGACGGCGAACTAGCGACCTCGGCGTTCTTATCGACGGCCACAGTGTGACCGCTCTCGTCGATACTGGAGCCGACTATTCTGTCATCAGTGGGTCGTTCGCCGCGAAGTTAAAGAAAGTTAGGACAGCTTGGATAGGCCCGGAAATCCGCACAGCCGGAGGTCATCTCGTAACGCCTGCAAGAATCTGCACAGCGAGAGTCACCATTAACGGCCGTATTTATCCTACAGACTTCGTAGTCCTACAGCGTTGCTCGAGACATGTCATCCTTGGCATGAACTTCTTATGCCTCCATGGTGCTGTCATCAACCTAAAAACAAAGTCGATAACGTTATCCACAGAAGAAGCACTACCGCCACGCACGCCGTCAGGACACCATGCCTTGAATGTGCTGGAAGAGCAAGTCACCATTCCGCCTCGCTCAAGCGTCATTATTTCAGTCGGCGCTCCTAAATCACCTGACTTGGAAGGCGTCGTTGAAGGCAGTCAGCATCTGCTGGTCACCCGAAATATTTGCGTCGCAAGAGGAATTGCAGAGCTGCGGGGAGGAAAAGCAACGGTTATGCTCACGAATTTCAGCAATGAGTACAAACATGTGAACAAAGGAACAACGGTCGCATACATCGAAGAAATTGTCGAAGCCACCAGTGCTTTCGCCCTCGCCGATTCTGCGGAACCTGCTCAGAGGAACCAAGCCCCTCCCATAGCTTTCGACGTCAATCCCAGACTTCCGAACGATAAGCAAGAACAGCTCAAGGCCCTGCTCCTGCAATACGAAGATTGCTTTTCGTCGTCATCGAAAATTCGCCAGACCCCAATCACGAAGCATCGCATCATAACTGAAGAAAATGCCAGACCACTCCGTCAGAGTCCGTACAGGGTTTCGACGCGAGAACGTGAAGCCATGAAGAGACAAGTTGATGAAATGCTGCGGGATGACATTATCCAGCCTTCCAAAAGTCCATAGGCATCCCCCGTGGTGTTAGTGAAGAAAAAGGATGGGACCCTACGTTTCTGCGTCGATTATCACCGCCTGAACAAAATCACAAGAAAGGACGTGTATTCTCTCCCATGAATAGACGACGCACTTGATCGGCTCCATAACGCCAAGTACTGTTCGTCAATGGACCTCAAGACTGGCTATAGGCAAATCGAAGTCGACAAAAGAGACCCAGAAAAGACGGCGTTTATAAAACCAGGCGGCCTCTTCGAGTTTAAGGTGATGCCCTTCGGCCTTTGCTCAGCGCCTGCAACTTTTCAACGCGTTATGGATACAGTACTGGCAGGATTGAAGTGGTAGACTTGCCTTGTGTACTTGGACGACGTCGTCGTGTTTTCCTTGAGTTTCGACGAGCATCTTCGGAGCCTTGAAGCTGTACTTCAAGCCATCAAGACTTCCGGACTCACACTGAAGCCAGGAAAGTGCAGATTTGCGTATGAGTAGCTCTTGTTTCTGGCGCACGTTATCAGCAAGTCTGGAGTTCGTCCCGATCCACGGAAAATAGCCACCATCGCCGACTTCCCGCCGCCCACTGACAAGAAAGCCGTGCGCCGATTTCTGGGCCTGTGCTCCTCTTATAGGCGGTTCGTGAAAAACTTCGCCCGCATCGCCGATCCTCTCACTAATCTTACCAAGGCCGACGTGGAGTTCAAGTCGGAAACACCACAGGAACACGCTTTCCAGGAGCGTAAACACCGCCTCCAGACGCCTCCGTTACTTGCCCATTTCGACGAATATGCCGAGACAGTAATACATACTGACGCAAGCAGCGTAGGTCTTGGCGCCGTTCTTGTGCAGAGGGCTGACGGACTTGAAAGGGTTATTAGTTACGCCAGCCGAGCGCTATCCAAAGCAGAAGCAAATTATTCCACAACAGAAGAGGAGTGCCTCGCCATCGTCTGGGCTCCGTCGAAATTTCGCCCCTATCTCTACGGCAGGCCCTTCAAAGTTGTGAGCGACCACCACGCTTCTTGTTGGCTAGCCACCTTGAAGGACCCTTCAGGTCACCTCGCACGATGGAGCCTGAGACTTCAAGAATATGACATTACTGCCATTTACAAGTCCGGCAAAAAACACTCCGACGCCGACTGTCTCTCTCGTGCGCCTGTCGACCGACCGCTACCCGACGACCCGGATGACGACTACTTCTTGGGAACGACAACTACCGACGACTTCGCTGAACGACAGCGGGCCGACCCGGAACTTAAGACCCTAATAGAATACCTCGAAGGCAGGACCGCCGAAGTCCCGAAGGTATTCAAGCGCGCACTTGCGTCGTTCTTTCTACGAAACGGTCTTCTACAAAAGAAAAACTTTTCACCGCTTCGAGCTAAGTACCTCTTTGTGGTGCCTTCAGCGCTGCGACCAGAGCTCCTGCAGGCCCTGCACGATGATCCGACGGCAGGGCACCTCGGTGTTTCTCGCACGCTCGCGAGGATACAAGAAAGGTACTACTGGCCACGTCTTACCACCGACGTCACTCGTTATGTGAGGACATGCCGGGACTGTCAGCGACGCAAGACACCGCCGACAAGGCCAGCGGGACTTCTGCAGCCAATTGATCCACCTTGCCGACCTTTCCAGCAGATCGGTATCGACCTACTGGGGCCGTTCCCGACGTCGGCTTTCGGAAACAAGTGGATCGTTGTAGCTACCAACTACCTCACCCACCACGCCGAGACAAAAGCCCTGCCAAAAGGCAGTGCATCCGAGGTAGCTAAGTTATTCGTCGAAAATATCGTCCTTCGTCACGGCGCCCCGGAGGTCCTTATCACCGACAGAAGAACGGCATTCACTGCCGACTTAACTCAAGCGATCTTGGCATACAGCCAAACAAACCACTGCCAGATGACAGTGTGCCACCCACAGACCAACGGCCCCACCGAGCGGCTTAACAAGACGATCGCCGACATGCTGTCAATGTACGTCGATGTCGAACACAAGACGTGGGACGACATTCTTCCGTATGTGACTTTCGCATACAACACGGCGGTGCAGGATTGATTGATTGATATGCGGGGTTTAACGTCCCAAAACCACCATATGATTATGAGAGACGCCGTAGTGGAGGGCTCCGGAAATTTTGACCACCTGGGGTTCTTTAACGTGCACCCAAATCTGAGCACACGGGCCTACAACATTTCCGCCTCCATCGGAAATGCAGCCGCCGCAGCCGGGATTTGAACCCGCGACCTGCGGGTCAGCAGCCGAGTACCTTAGCCACTAGACCACCGCGGCGGGGCCACGGCGGTGCAGGAGACGACGCAGATATCTCCATACAAATTGGTCTACGGAAGGAGCCCGGCAACGACGCTCGATGCCATGTTACCCAACGTCACCGACGAAGAAAATCTCGATGTGAGCGAGTACTTTCAACGCGCCGAAGAAGCCCGACAACTTGCGCGTCTCCGTATCAAGAATCAACAGACGACCGACAGCCACCGTTACAACCTTCGACGACGCTTCGTGGAATACCAGCCCGGTGAACGTGTTTGGGTGTGGACGCCGATACGCCGACGTGGACTAAGCAAAAAGCTTCTGCGACAGTATATCGGACTGTACAGGGTGGTTTGACGTCTCGGCCCACTTGGTTACGAGGTTGTCCCCGATGGCATCATGAACTCTCAACGAAGCCGATCGCGACCTGAAGTCGTCCATGTCGCGCGCCTCAAGCCGTTTCATGCGCGTTAACAAACTGAAACAGTGTTTTTTTGTATCATTGTTGTATCGTAATTTATTCATTGTTCTTTCTTGCATTATTATTGTACCTTCATCTTTAGTTAAATCATCGGGACGATGCCTTTTTTCAGAGGGGGGCAATGCCACGTTTCATTTCCCAAGTTTTGTTATCCTCCCAAAACACCACAAAATTCTCAGCGCAAACCACGCCTGCCATTTTCGAGAAGGTTCCGGCTTGTAGTAGATCATTTCGATAAGAACACGCCCACTGTGCGAACGGTACAGATTGTTCTGGAACCTACGCCACCGCCAGCAATAACGCTAGAACATTCGACGGCAAGAGTTTAAATGCAGACGCACTTCGCCGCTTGTCAGTTGTTGATCGAAGGCCGACGCTCCGTTCGCCGCTATCAGTCCGAGAGTGCTATCTGTGCGAGACTGCTGCTGTAATTGGACTTTCCCTTTACCGGGCACAGGTTCGTCCAATTAAACAGTTAAATCCCAACACGAAGTCTCCTGTCTTCAGCCACGTCACGACCCCGTGACATATGGATACAGCGAAATATGGAACCATACCAACTGGCCCATTGATCGATCAGCCTGATTCACAATATATAAACGAGTCACAACGCAAGCCAGAACATGTGTTTGTGGGTTTTCTTTGTCTTCTTTTTTTTTGGGGGGGGGGGGGCGTGCGTCAGTGCGACTTTTTTGCACTTTTAGTTTTTATTATAGTTCCTTCCAAACTGGCCATCAGCATATGTGTGGCTTGTTGCTGAGCAATATTTTACCTGCATTCTTGCAGCAATAATGGTACCAGACAACCTGCGAGAGGTCCGAATCAATCAAAATGACAGGATTCTTGGCACAAGGCTCCGAGGCCCAACATGCGTTATTGCAGTTATAATGCATTCCCGATTCCCAAACGGTATGAGAGCATTAGTTGGAAGTTGGTGGGGGAAAATTAAGGGTACGAAAACCTTGTAAATTTCCATAAAATACTCGAACCTTCGGTAAGGTTCAACGCCCGCAATCCAACATCACAAAGTAGTTATCGGTAAACCTAAAAGGTATTTTGCTACACGGTCTTGAAATGACCTATACAATGTTCTCACCATAACAATTTCACAACGTTCAGACAGCATCCTGTCATGCTAAAAACTAGAAAACGGTCACCGTAGAGTTGTGCCGTAAAGAAACATATAAAAATGCTTTAATTAAAAGCGAACCGACATACGATTACACGTACGGGAAACTCGGATAGGCGAAAATTTACAGCTTTCAGGTATATGATGGGAACTACGCGCAGTATCCTGTCTAAAGCACACTCGCAAGCACCGCCTTTTCATTGGCTTCTGTGTGCGCGCCAGCGAAGCAATATAAAAATGTAGAGTGAAATATGGTTTTTAAAAGTGGTATAGATCCTTTCTGCATGCACTTGAGGGCTACAACCGAGGCTACAACAGGCGCTGCAATATCAAGCTGTCATTTGTGTAAGATGTTTCGCGCTTTGTATAAACGAACGTGTGGTTGCAATAGCAACAGTTTGCTGAAGAGCGTCCCACTCTGCACTTCATTTTTGACAACGCTAGAAGAGCATAACATCTAGACAGTTTCCCACTTGTGTCTGGAGCAACCTACGGTACTGCGATCGTCCAGCAACCATATGATTGATTCGTGCTTGCAGCTGCGAACACACTGGTGGCTTTGTTTATTGTTGTGTTTACGTCTTTTTATTTCCGATAAAAGCACGGATCATTGTGGACTTCGCGAGCATATTTGGATTAGTGAGACAAAAAAGTTGAGTTGGTGAAGTGGAACTGTTGAACATTTGCTAAACTTTGTTTTGCTACAAAGCGTACGTAGGCCACCCGAAGACAATTAAAAGAAGCTGAAAGTACGGCGTTTTGATGAACTCGTGTACAGTAGAGTTCTTTGTTAAAGCGAGCGGTACAATGAGCACCCTTCATTTTGCTGGCCTTCTTACAAGAAGTAAATAAGGAACTAATGTTCATGCATGGCACTTGTCTGACCAAACAAGTCAGAGCTGTTAATCACCAGTGGTCTTATGAAAATCTAAGTCACTATGCTTTTGACAGGCCGTGAAATCAGATCATGACATGCACGGAGGAGCTCCCTTTAACAGTGGACCCGTCGGTGCATCCATTACGTGCTGACGGAAGCGCCACGTGCGGCAGCTTCCATATAGGAACACCAGCACTAGAGTTCCGTCTCATGTATGCATAGGAAACTCTATGTATCGCCCGAATTGCGGTTTCAAATTACTCGCGGTACTACAAGCACAAAATATGTTAACGCAAATGGTGTATATACATTTTGACCCTAAAGCCTCTTCAGCCCTTTCTTCCTTACAGAAGTTTACACGTCCACTCTTGCTAGGTCCTGAATAAGCTACAAGCGAGAGTGAACGAGCCCGTGAAATCTGCGTCAGTGCGCGCCAATTTACGATCGCAGTAGCAGCAAATTTTGATCGACGCAAGCACACAAACAGGAGCCGCTCATCACCGCTTGCTATATACTAACGGCGTAGACACTCTGTTTGTCTACGCTGTTATGTACTGACAATCTGGCGCATAGTGCGCACTGTTGCCGTTCTTTCATACAAGAGTGAAAGATACACCTGCGCTATCTGTCGCATCATGGTTGTTGTGAAACGATACATGAGCTACACGGATTGTATAACTGTCAACTACATATTTGCCGCTCCTCCCCGCTAGCTCTTTTCATCGACAGGGCCAACTGACAGGTTGGCCCTGTCGATGAAATATATATATATATATATATATATATATATATATATATATATATATATATATATATATATATATGTGTGTGTGTGTGTGTGTGTGTGTGTGTGTGTGTGTGTGTGTGTGTGTGTGTGTGTGTGTGTGTACATATATATATATATATATATATATATATATATATATATATATATATATATATATATATATATATATATATATATATATATATATATTGTCGCGGTGCAGCGCGAACCAAGGGCAGATAAACGTTGACAGAGCGACTCTCAGCAGCCGAACAGCAAAATCGCCTTCTTTATCTTCAATCAGCCAGAGCTCCACTACCTGGTGTCCGCCAAATCCCCTTATTGTCATTTTGGTCCACCAGTACACACGCGTCATTTGCCCCCCCCCCCCCCTCTTAATGAGCATCGCCTCGATGCTAAACCAGTAGTGCAGTTTTTTTTGTCTGTTCTTTAAGAAGTGTCTTGCGCAGTCACTACCTTTCATAAGGCTTCATGCGCACAACGTGAACTAGTTCAGGACGGTGCTGGCGAAGCCTCGTACTATATGAACTGTCGGGGATGACCTCGTAGGTAACATCACTCAGTCGTCGCAGTACTAGATATGGCCCAAAGTATCTCCTCAGGAGCTTTTCAGAGAGTCCTCGTTTCCGTATGGGCGTTCAAACCCATTCTCTGTCGCCGGTCTGATAAACGACTGTTCTGCGGCGAGAATTGTAGCGGCTCGCGTCGTACTCTTGTTGTTGCTGGATTCGCAGGCGTGCTAGTTGCCTTGCTTCTTCCGCTCGTTCTGTAAACATCTCGGCGTCCGGTTCGATGTCGTCTCATTCGTGTGCTAGCATCGCATCTAACATGGTTCGTACTTCCCTTCCGTGAATTAGGCTGAACGGGGTCATCTGGGTTGTTTCTTGCTTGGCAGTGTTGTATGCAATCGTGATATATGGCAAGATTTCGTCCCAATTTTTGTGTTCGACGTCTACGTACACTGAAAGCATGTCTTCAATTGTTTTGTTCAGACGCTCTGTAAGCCCGTTCGTTTGCGGGTGGTAGGCGGTGGTCTTGCGATTGGTTGTTCCACTCAGCATGAGGACTTGTTCCAAAAAAGCTGCCGTAAATGCGGTTCCTCTGTCTGTGATTACGACGACTGGTGCACCATGCCGCAGGACAACGTTCTCGATGAAAAATTGTGCCACCTCCGCTGCTGTACCTCTCCGGATAGCCTTTGTCTCAGCATAACGGGTAAGGTAATCAGTCACGACAATAACCCAGCGGTTTCCAGCAGTAGAAGTAGGAAGTGGGCCCAAAATATCCATGCCAATGTGGTCAAATGGTGTTCTTGGGACCTCTACGGGCTGCAGAAGGCCAGCTGGTTTAGTCGGCGGTGACTTCCGTCGCTGGCAGTCGAGGCAAGTACGAACATGGTGTTTTACGGCAACGGTCAGTCTTGGCCAGAAGTAGCGCTGCCGTACTCTGGCCAACGTTCTTGTGTAACCTAAGTGGCCTGAAGTCACCTCGTTGTGGCATGCTTCGAGTACTTCGGAGCGAAGGGCTGCTGGGATGACGAGCAAATACGCAGATCCTGTCGAAGAGAAGTTTCTTTTGCATAGCACTCCGCTCCGTAAGCAAAATGATGACAGCGTTTTTACGAAAACAGTTGGTGCCTTCTGAGATCTTCCCTCCAGGTAATTAATTAAGGCAAGTAACTCAGGGTCGCCACGTTGTTGCTGTGCAATAGCGGTTGAGTCAAGCACACCGAGAAATGCTGTTTCCTCCTCATCGGATAGAGTTGCCGATTCAATGGGTGAGCGGGATAGACAGTCGGCGTCTATGTGGCGCTTTCCTGACTTGTGTACGACAGTCATGTCGTACTCCTGCAGCCTGAGACTCCAACGCGCTAATCTCCCGGTAGGATCTTTAAGATTTGTCAACCAACACAGTGAGTGGTGGTCGCTGATGACTTTGAAAGGGCGGCCGTATAAATACGGGCGAAATTTTGTGACCGCCCATACCACGGCGAGGCATTCCTTCTCAGTCGTGGAGTAATTAGTCTCGGCGCGTGTTAGTGTTCGGCTTGCATAGGCGATTACTCTTTCTGTGTCCTCTTGCAGCTGCACAAGCACAGCTCCCAAACCAATATTGCTGGCATCCGTGTGTAGCATCGTTGGGGCTTTCTCATCAAAGTGGGCAAGCACTGGAGGCGTCTGTAGTCGCTGGCGGAGGTTCTTAAAAGCAGCTTCCTCTTCGTTGCTCCATTGGAAAGCAACGTCTTCTCTCGTGAGGCGGGTCAACGGTGATGCGATGCGTGCGAAGTCCGCGTTGAATCGCCTATAATACGCACATAGTCCGAGGAATTGTCGGACAGCCTTCTTATCAGTCGGCACCGGGAACTGTGCAACAGCTGCGATCTTTTCAGGATCAGGACGAACGCCTGCGTGACTGACAACGTGGCCAAGAAATTGCAGCTCTTCATTGCAAAAGTGGCATTTTTCAGGCTTCAACGTCAAGCCCGCGGACCGTATGGCTTGTAAAACTGCCTCAAGTCTTTTTAGGTGCTGGTCAAATGTTGCGACAAAAACTACGACATCATCAAGGTAGACCAAGCAGGTTTTCCACTTCAACCCAGAAAGTACGGTATCCATAAGTCTTTGAAAAGTAGCAGGCGCTGAACATAAACCAAAGGGCAAGACTTTAAATTCATATAAGCCATCTGGTGTCACAAAAGCAGTCTTCTCGCGGTCTCTTGGGTCTACCTCAATTTGCCAATACCCACTCCTCAAGTCCATCGATGAAAAGTAACGAGCATGTCGAAGTCTGTCGAGAGAGTCATCTATACGAGTAAGTGGATACACATCTCTCTTTGTCACCTGATTGAGTTTTCGGTAATCTACACAGAAGCGCAGGCTCCCATCTTTTTTTTTAACGAGGACTACAGGTGACGCCCAGGGGCTTTTTGAGGGCTGAATGACGTCATCT